>NC_138298.1:31280000-31545000 GCF_965601325.2 Salmo salar
TCTGTCTGTCTGTCTGTCTGTCTGTCTGTCTGTCTGTCTGTCTGTCTGTCTGTCTGTCTGTCTGTCTGTCTGTCTGTCTGTCTGTCTGTCTGTCTGTCTGTCTGTCTGTCTGTCTGTCTGTCTGTCTGTCTGTCTGTCTGTCTGTCTGTCGTGTCTGTGTGTGTGTGTGTGTGTGTGCCTGCGTGTTACTATATAAAGTCCCTATGGGTTCCCAAACTGAAATTAGCAGCAAGGAAGCCAAGGATGTCAACTTCCAGACAAATTGATCACAAACAAAGATATCAAGTATTGTCTCAAAGGCAGGGATAACCTGCAGCAGAGGAAAGGCAGATGTGTAGGTGTCGGGGGAAAGGGCCAAGGCATTAGCAAACATAACATGTCACCTGGATTATTGGACCATCTACCATCCAGGTGACATGATAGAAGCAAGGAAACACTGACAGGAGAACACGCTGTTTTTACCTTAAAGAAAATCTCTGGGATTCATTTTTCAGAAAACATGGCCGCCTCAATTTGTTTTGATAAAACAGCTGAGAGATGAGCGATGGGGCTGAGGAAATGTATCTCTTGTCAATTTCATAAGTGTGTAAATGAATTCAATAAAAAAATAGATATACATGAAAAATGTTATGACTGTTGAACAGATTCCCAGAAATAATTATATATATACACTACCGTTCAAAAGTTTGGGGTCACTTAGAAATGTCCTTGTTTTTGAAAGAAAAGCAACTTTTTTGTCCATTAAAATAACATGAAATTGATCAGAAATACAGTGTAGACATTGTTAATGTTGTAAATGACTACTGTAGCTGGAAATATCAGATTTTTTATGGAATATCTACACAGTACAGAGGCCCATTATCAGCAACCATCACTCCTGTGTTACAATGGCACGTTGTGTTAGCTAATCCAAGTTTATCATTTTAAAAGGCTAATTGATCATCAGAAAACCCTTTTGCAATTATGTTAGCACCACTGAAAACTGTTGTGCTGATTAAAGAAGCAATAAAACTGTCCTTCTTTAGACTAGTTGAGTATCTGGAGCATCAGCATTTGTGGGTTCGATTACAGGCTCAAAATGACCAGAAAAAAATTGCTTTCTTCTGAAACACGTCAGTCTATTCTTGTTCTGAGAAATTAAGTCTGTTCCATGCAAGAAATTGCCAAGAAACTGAAGATCTCGTACAACGCTGTGTACTACTCCCTTCACAGAACAGAGCAAACTGGCTCTAACCAGAATAGAAAGAGGAGTGGGAGGCCCCGGTGTACAACTGAGCAAGAGGACAAGTACATTAGAGTGTCTAGTTTGAGAAACAGACGCCTCACAAGTCCTCAACTGGCAGCGTCATTAAATAGTACCCTCAAAACACCAGTCTCAATGTCAACAGTGAAGAGGCGACTCCGGAATGCTGGACTTCTAGGCAGAGTTACAAAGAAAAAGCCATATCTCAGACTGGCCAATAAAAAGAAAAGATGAAGATGAGCAAAATAACACAGACACTGGACAGAGGAACTGGGCCCTGGTCAAATAGCACCATATTCCCCTTTGGGCCCTGGTCAAAAAACACCCTATTCCCTTATGGGCCCTGATCAAATAACACCCTATTCCGCTATGGGCCCTGGTCAAATAACACCCTATTCCTCTATGGGCCCTGGTCAAATAACACCCTATTCCGCTATGAGCCCTGGTCAAATAACACCCTATTCCTCTATGGGCCCTGGTCAAATAACACCCTATTCCTTTATGGGCCCTGGTCAAATAACACCCTATTCCTCTATGGGCCCTGGTCAAATAACACCCTATTCCTTTATGGGCCCTGATCAAATAACACCCTATTCCGCTATGGGCCCTGATCAAATAACACCCTATTCCGCTATGTGCCCTGGTCAAATAACACCCTATTCCTCTATGGGCCCTGGTCAAATAACACCCTATTCCTCTATGGGCCCTGGTCAAATAACACCCTATTCCTCTATGGGCCCTGTTCAAATGTAGTGCACTATGGATGGAACAGGTTCCATTTCAGTATTAGGGGACTGTGTTGGGTAATGAAAGGATCAATGTTTGGGTAGGTATTTCAGTATTAGGGGACTGTGTTGGGTAATGGAAGGATCAATGTTTGGGTAGGTATTTCAGTATTAGGGGACTGTGTTGGGTAATGGAAGGATCAATGTTTGGGTAGGTATTTCAGTATTAGGGGACTGTGTTGGGTAATGGAAGGATCAATGTTTGGGTAGGTATTTCAGTATTAGGGGACTGTGTTGGGTAATGGAAGGATCAATGTTTGGGTAGGTATTTCAGTATTAGGGGACTGTGTTGGGTAATGGAAGGATCAATGTTTGGGTAGGTATTTCAGTATTAGGGGACTGTGTTGGGTAATGGAAGGATCAGTGTTTGGGTAGGTATTTCAGTATTAGGGGACTGTGTTGGGTAATGGAAGGATCAATGTTTGGGTAGGTATTTCAGTATTAGGGGACTGTGTTGGGTAATGGAAGGATCAGTGTTTGGGTAGGTGAGTCACATAACGCAGCTACTGGCGTCTGAGAGCTCGCATTTGTTTAATCTTATAGCTAGTACACACACACACACACACACACACACACACACACACACACACACACACACACACACACACACACACACACACACACACACACACACACACACACACATCCAGTCTGTCTGAGGATCACATCCGTCAGACGGAGGAAGGGAGCAGGCTGGCAAGGCTCTGGGGAGCCGCCGTGTGATGACAAATATTTCTATCTGAGAGGAATAAGGTCCTGTCATTATTCTGTCACCATAAACCAAATCAGCTCCCCATCACTTCTGATGGAGTCAGAGGATACAGAGCCAGGAGAGGGGGTGGGTTTGTGTGTGTGAAACTAAGAAAGATAGGAGAGGAGAAGGGAGGAGAGACCATGAGGAGAGGGGTGGAGGAGAGAGGGATAAGGAGAGAGCAGGAGGAGAGGGGTGGAGGGGAGAGGGTTAAGGAGAGAGCAAGAGGAGAGGGGTGGAGGGGAGAGGGTTAAGGAGGGAGCAGGAGGAGAGGGGTGGAGGAGAGAGGGATAAGGAGAGAGCAGGAGGAGAGGGGTGGAGGAGAGAGGGTTAAAGAGAGAGCAGGAGGAGAGGGGTGGAGGAGAGAGGGATAAGGAGAAAGCAGGAGGAGAGGGGTGGAGGAGAGAGGGATAAGGAGAGAACAGGAGGAGAAGGGTGGAGGAGAGAGGGATAAGGAGAGAGCAGGAGGAGAGGGGTGGAGGAGAGAGGGTTAAGGAGAGAGCAAGAGGAGAAGGGTGGAGGGGAGAGGGTTAAGGAGGGAGCAGGAGGAGAGGGGTGGAGGAGAGAGGGATAAGGAGAGAGCAGGAGGAGAGGGGTGGAGGGGAGAGGGTTAAGGAGAGAGCAAGAGGAGAGGGGTGGAGGGGAGAGGGTTAAGGAGGGAGCAGGAGGAGAGGGGTGGAGGAGAGAGGGATAAGGAGAGAGCAGGAGGAGAGGGGTGGAGGAGAGAGGGTTAAAGAGAGAGCAGGAGGAGAGGGGTGGAGGAGAGAGGGATAAGGAGAAAGCAGGAGGAGAGGGGTGGAGGAGAGAGGGATAAGGAGAGAACAGGAGGAGAAGGGTGGAGGAGAGAGGGATAAGGAGAGAGCAGGAGGAGAGGGGTGGAGGAGAGAGGGTTAAGGAGAGAGCAGGAGGAGAGGGGTGGAGGGGAGAGGGTTAAGGAGAGAGCAAGAGGAGAGGGGTGGAGGGGAGAGGGTTAAGGAGGGAGCAGGAGGAGAGGGGTGGAGGGGAGAGGGTTAAGGAGGGAGCAGGAGGAGAGGGGTGGAGGAGAGAGGGATAAGGAGAGAGCAGGAGGAGAGGGGTGGAGGAGAGAGGGGTAAGGAGAGAACAGGAGGAGAGGGGTGGAGGAGAGAGGGATAAGGAGAGAGCAGGAGGAGAGGGGTGGAGGAGAGAGGGTTAAAGAGAGAGCAGGAGGAGAGGGGTGGAGGAGAGAGGGATAAGGAGAAAGCAGGAGGAGAGGGGTGGAGGAGAGAGGGATAAGGAGAGAGCAGGAGGAGAGGGGTGGAGGAGAGAGGGTTAAGGAGAGAGCAGGAGGAGAGGGGTGGAGGAGAGAGGGATAAGGAGAGAGCAGGAGGAGAGGGGTGGAGGAGAGAGGGGTAAGGAGAGAGCAGGAGGAGAGGGGTGGAGGAGAGAGGGATAAGGAGAGAGCAGGAGGAGAGGGGTGGAGGAGAGAGGGGTAAGGAGAGAGCAGGAGGAGAGGGGTGGAGGAGAGAGGGATAAGGAGGGAGCAGGGCGAGAGGGGTGGAGGGTTAGGGAGAGAGATGTCTTCACTATTATTCCTCAATGTAGAAAAAAGTAAAAATAAAGAAAAACCCTTGAATGAGTAGGTGTGTCCAAACTTTGGACTGGTACTGTATTTATATACAGTGGGGGGGAAAAGTATTTAGTCAGCCACCAATTGTGCAAGTTCTCCCACTTAAAAAGATGAGAGAGGCCTGTAATTTTCGTCATAGGTACACGTCAACTATGACAGACAAAATTAGAAAAAAAAATCCAGAAAATCACATTGTAGGATTTTTAATGATTTTATTTGCAAATTATGGTGGAAAATAAGTATTTGGTCACCTACAAACAAGCAAGATTTCTGGCTCTCACAGACCTGTAACTTCTTCTTTAAGAGGCTCCTCTGTCCTCCACTCGTTACCTGTATTAATGGCACCTGTTTGAACTTGTTATCAGTATAAAAGACACCTGTCCACAACCTCAAACAGTCACACTCCAAACTCCACTATGGCCAAGACCAAAGAGCTGTCAAAGGACACCAGAAACAAAATTGTAGACCTGCACCAGGCTGGGAAGACTGAATCTGCAATAGGTAAGCAGCTTGGTTTGAAGAAATCAACTGTGGGAGCAATTATTAGGAAATGGAGGACATACAAGACCACTGATAATCTCCCTCGATCTGGGGCTCCACGCAAGATCTCACCCGTGGGGTCAAAATGGTCACAAGAACGGTGAGCAAAAATCCCAGAACCAAACGGGGGGACCTAGTGAATGACCTGCAGAGAGCTGGGACCAAAGTAACAAAGCCTACCATCAGTAACACACTATGCCACCAGGGAGTCAAATCCTGCAGTGCCAGACGTGTCCCCCTGCTTAAGCCAGTACATGTCCAGGCCCGTCTGAAGTTTGCTAGAGAGCATTTGGATGATCCAGAAGAGGATTGAGAGAATGTCATATGGTCAGATGAAACCGAAATATAACTTTTTGGTAAAATCTCAACTCGTCGTGTTTGGAGGACAAAGAATGCTGAGTTGCATCCAAAGAACACCATACCTACTGTGAAGCATGGGGGTGGAAACATCATGCTTTGGGGCTGTTTTTATGCAAAAGGACCAGGACGACTGATCCGTGTAAAGGAAAGAATGAATGGGGCCATGTATTGTGAGATTTTGAGTGAAAACCCCCTTCCATCAGCAAGGGCATTGAAGATGAAATGTGGCTGGGTCTTTCAGCATGACAATGATCCCAAACACACCGCCCGGGCAATGAAGGAGTGGCTTCGTAAGAAGCATTTCAAGGTCCTGGAGTGGCCTAGCCAGTCTCCAGATCTCAACCCCATAGAAAATCTTTGGAGGGAGTTGAAAGTCCGTGTTGCCCAGCGACAGCCCCAAAACATCACTGCTCTAGAGGAGATCTGCATGGAGGAATGGGCCAAAATACCAGCAACAGTGTGTGAAAACCTTGTGAAGACTTACAGAAAACGTTTGACCTGTGTCATTGCCAACAAAGGGTATATAACAAAGTATTGAGATTTTGTTGTTGACCAAATACTTATTTTCCACCATAATTTGCAAATAAATTCATTAAAAATCCTACAATGTGATTTTCTGGATTTTCTTTTCTCATTTTGTCTGTCATTGTTGACGTGTACCTATGATGAAAATTACAGGCCTCTCTCATCTTTTTAAGTGGGAGAACTTGCACAATTGGTGGCTGACTAAATACTTTTTTCCCCCACTGTATATAGTGTATTCTAGTCAAGGCTCACCCGATATAACTACTGCCGTACACACCTTTTCAATCCACATACTGTCCACACTCTCTATACACACCATTCACATACATATAGATTTATATTCCAGACTTCCTGCAATTCTATCCATGCTGTTATGTGCTTGTGTATTTAAAGACTGTATTCTTCACATAGCTCATTCTAATATTTCTACTACTGTACAATGGATTTTACTTCCCCTGTTTATACACAACGAATATGTTTTATGTACTAGATTCGTGACAGCTCACATATCTACTGTACTATAGATTGCATTTGGATTACTGTTAGTTACATTTCTATATTTTCTTATTTATTTCTTTTTAAATTACTATTTGTGTACTTGTTTGACATTCTACTGCATTTTTAGGAGCTAGTAACATAAGCATTTCTCAGCACTCGTTATAACATCTGCTAAAGTTTGTACGCTACCGATACACTTTGATTTGAATTGTGACGTCACAATGGAATCCTGTTTTCATGTGTGATACCACAAACACATCTGTTTTCATCATGTGTGATGTCACATTGGAACTTTAGCCAACGTTCTGACGTTTGTGAAGGACTATAATGAGGTCACGGTGACAAAAAAGGTGTCTGATATAATTACAAAGTGTTAACTCCTCCTGTGGATCTCACAATCCAGATCAGTTTGGTTCTGAAGCTTTTCTACTGACACCAGAATGATGAAATATGATGAAACATCATATTAAAATGGGTAGGGTGGTCTAATCAAATCATGTCAGCCATGGGCACAACAACACTGATTCTTCTCTGTTCATTATATGGAACAGAAAGAGACAACGGAAGAAGAGATAAATAAATTGGAATGAAAGTGTCCTCTACCCGGTAACAGAACATTTGGTAATCAAAAAACAAAATGGATAATTCACCCTAGTGAGAACTGTGAAAGCACACACACACACACACACACACACACACACACACACACACACACACACACACACACACACACACACACACACACACACACACACACACACACACACACACACACACACACACACACACACACACACACTTAGTGTGACAGGCAATAAATAAGTCATCAAAATAACTAGCAGTATCAGAGATAGGGAAAATTAACAGATTGGACAACCTGTCAATATGAAAAGTTCTACGTATCAAAGCCTTGCAGGTAAACAAGATAGCAAAATGACAAGCATTCTCCACACACACACACACACCCCACGCACCGACACACACACCCTACACACACACTCCATACACACACACTCCCACACACACACCCCCACACTGTCTCCTCTATGTTAACCAGGCCTCAGTATCTTCTGTGCTTCAGCCCTGAGGCTCAGTGTGATATCAACAGGGATAGAATGAGGATCTCATTTTAGTTCCTTTAAATGAGTAACTTTGTTGTGTTCCTCCCCAATGGCCCTGTAAGCCACGACAGAAGTCTGCTCATCCACTATTCAGAATGTTTGGTGGAGGTACAACACTTGACGCCAAAGTCTGTAGGTGTATGTGTGTGTGTGTGTGTTTGTCTGTGTGTGTGTCAAAGACAATGCAGTACCTTGAATCCTAACTGAGGAGTGTAGATGTAACCGATGTGAAATGGCTAGCTAGTTAGTTAGCAGTGGTGCGCGCTAATAGCATTTCAATCGGTGACGTCAATTGCTCTGAGACCTTGAAGTAGTTGTTCCCCTTGCTCTGCAAGGGCCGCGGCTTTTGTGGATCGATGGGTAACGATGCTTAGTGGGTGTCAGTTGTTGATGTGTGCAGAGGGTCCTTGGTTCGAGCTCAGGTAGGGGCGAGGAGAGGGACGGAAGATATACTGTTACATAGACACTTTAAGTCTGCAATGATACCCAATAATAAGTTGTCTGGGGGGAGAGGGAGAGAGAAATACAGAGAGAGAGAGTGGGAGAGGGCGAGAACGGCAGAGAGAAAGAGAGAGAGAGAGAGAAAGAGAGAGAGATAGACAGAGACAGAAAGAGACAGAGAGAGACAGAAAGAGAGAGACAGAGAGAGACAGAGACAGAAAGAGAGAGAGAGAAAGACAGAGAGAAAGAGAGAGAGAAACAGAAAGAGAGAGAGACAGAAAGAGACAGACAGAAAGAGAGAGCGAGACAGAGAGAGACAGAAAGAGAGAGACAGAGAGAAAAAGAGAGAGAGACAGAAAGAGAGAGAGAGCGAGAGAAAGACAGAGAGAGAGAGAGAGGGAGAGAGGGAGAGGGAGAGAGAGAGAGAGAGACAGAAAGAGACAGAGAGAGAGACAGAGAGAGAGAGAGAGAATAACAGAGACAGAGAGACAGAAAGAGACAGACAGAGAGAGAATAACAGAGACAGAGAGACAGAAAGAGACAGACAGAGAGAGAATAACAGAGACAGAGAGACAGAAAGAGACAGACAGAGAGAGAATAACAGAGACAGAGAGACAGAAAGAGACAGACAGAGAGAGAATAACAGAGACAGAGAGACAGAAAGAGACAGACAGAGAGAGAATAACAGAGACAGAGAGACAGAAAGAGACAGAGAGAGAGAGAATGACAGAGAGAGAGACAGAAAGAGACAGAGAGAGAGAGAATGACAGAGAGAGACAGAGAGACAGAAAGAGACAGAGAGAGAGAGAATGACAGAGAGAGAGACAGAGAGACAGAAAGAGACACAGAGAGAGAGAGAATGACAGAGAGACAGAGAGACAGAGATAGAGAGAGAGGATAACAGAGACAGAGAGACAGAAAGAGAGAGAGATAGAGAGAGAGCGTGACCTGTTGTGTGTGTAGTCTGTAGGCCTGTATTGCAGCTGTGTCTATGTCTGACATTTATAATCAGATCATTAACATGGTGTTTAATTGAAGTCTTTATCTCAGGTGTAATCATGGTAAATCCATTCCATCGTCTGCGTCCCACATGGCACCCTGTTCTGTATATAGAGCCTCATCGGCCCTGGTCAAAAGAGGTACACTCAGTAGATTACAGGCTGCTATTTGGGACTCAGTCATCATCATTGTCTACTACGCACCATTTAAGCCTCAGGGGAGTGTTAGCTCACTATGTGTTAGTGCCTCATAATCAACTGAAACCAATACTAGATGTGTGTGTGTATGTGTGGCTGCGTTTGTGTGTGTGTGTCCGTGTGTGTGTGTGTTTGCGTGTGTGTGGGTGTGTGTGTGGGTGTGGGTGTTTGTGCATGTGTGTGTGTTTGTGTGGGTGCGTGCGTGCGTGTGTGGGTGTGTGTGTTTGTGCATGTGTGTGTGTTTGTGTGTGTTTGTGATTGTACGTGTGTGTGTGTGTGTGTGTGTAACCACTACTAGAGTCATCAGATACCTCACCTAATTCCGTATGGCTAATGACTCATAATTACTACAAGGTAGAGGTAATAGGGAAACAGTGGGAGAGAGTCATTCTGGGATGTTTCAATAATAGAAATCCAATCACCAATCAGGACCACGAGGAATTGGAAGTCTGCAGTGTAGAATCCTTGTTGTTGTTGTTGTTGTCACAACGTCACATGTCCAGCAGGGATCACACAATGCCAGTATGGTTGTGATAGTGAGGTCATAATGTGTGTCTGAAGGTTCCGTATCCATTAATAATGATGAGAGTTGGACTAATATCATCACAAGAAGACAATTATAGACCAGAACCTTCAGTCAAAGACCTGGGGCTGCGTTCCGAATGACACCCTGGTCCCTGTTTAGTCCACTACCTTTAACCAGGGCCTATAGGGAATAGGGTGCCATTTGGGACGTAAGCCCTGCCTTGCCCTCTATCCCCTCTTCCACGGTGGGAGAAAGAGAGAAAACACATCACATACATAGCCTGTAGTCATACCAGGCAATAACAGACTGAGATTCCACGAAACAATTTAGCCCAAGAACTGATTCAATGAATGTGTCCAAAAATATTCCCTACAGTGCCCTTTGGGCCCTGGTGAAAAGTCTTGCACTATACAGGGAATAGAATACCATTTGGGATGCAGGTGATGTTGTTGCTTTGAGACGGATAGGTTTAATGCGACCGCACATGTTTTTTAATGGAATAATATAAATGAATGCTCAGATATCTTGTTTTTATGAACTGCCCCAAGAGCTGGGATCTCCATACACAAACAGGGACACATAAACACACACGCAAACACACACACACACAGGGACACATAAACACACACACACACACAAACACACACACAGGGACACATAAACACACACACACACAAACACACAAACAGGGACACATAAACACACACGCAAACACACACACACAGGGACACATAAACACACACACACACACAAACACACACACAGGGACACATAAACACAGGGACACATAAACACAGGGACACATAAACACAGGGACACATAAACACACACACAAACACAGGGACACATAAACACAAACACACACACAGGGACACATAAACACAAACACACACACAGGGACACATAAACACAAACACACACAGGGACACGTAAACACACACACACACACACACACACACACACACACACACACACACACACACACACACACACACACACACACACACACACACACACACAGGGACACATAAAAACAAACACACACACAGGGACATGTAAACACACACACACAGGGACACATAAACACAAACACACACACAAGGACACGTAAACACACACACACACACACACACACACACACCACACACACACACACACACACACACACAGGGACACATAAACACAAACACACACACAAGGACACGTAAACACACACACACACACACACAGGGACACACACACACACACACACACACAGGGACACATAAACACACACACAAACACAGGGACACGTAAACACACACAAACACAGGGACACGTAAACACACACACACACAGGGACACATAAACACAAACACACACACAGGGACACGTAAACACACAACCAAACACACACACAGGGACACGTAAACACACACACAAACACACACACAGGGAAACGTAAACACACACACACACACACACACACACACACACACACACACACACACACACACACACACCACACACACACACACACACACAGGGACACGTAAACAAACACACAAACACACACACTGGGAAATGTAAACACACACACACAAACACAGGGACCTAGCTGAGACAATCATTCAGCCATTACTTTGAAGAACAATAATCCTTTGTTTGTAGCTGTGGACTAGCAGCTGTTAGATACCTGAAGAAGAGGTTGGTACAGTAGAATGTTGCTTCCCTGGATGTTTCACTCTCTCTTCTCTCTCTCTCTCTCTCTCTCTCTATGATGTACAGAGCAGAGACAGACTGAAGGGTTTTATTGACTATATATTGCTATTACTGCAATACTAGTTTACTGGTCTCCCACTCTCTCTCTCTCTCTCTGCATGCTGGGAGTGTTTGGTGCATGATGGGAATTGTATGAGGGAGTGTTGTGTAGAGTTAGATATCCTGGTTTTTCTTTTACGTTTCCTTTTCTTGGTGGAATCTTTTTTTTCTTCCTATGCATGATTAATTAAGGTTATCATTATTTTTATTTAGTTGTAGTGGTAGAATTAAGTATATTGTTTTTCGTGTTGAAATTACCCTGGCTTTGGCGGGGATGGCGACCCACATGGGGACGCCGTCCCTGTCACTTCGGCACGGCTTTAGGTGTGTTACTGAAGCTGCTGTCACGGTGGAGGAGTTTCTGGTCGCCGTAGGAGAGAAGGTAGGATATGAGAATGTTGCTTATGCGTCCCGGATGAATAAAGCGGTGGTTGTTTTTCTTAAAGAAGAGCGTCTTGTTGATCGTATGGTTGAGCAAGGCGTACTTCTTAAAGGAATGTTTATTCAAGTTACGCCGCTTTTTTTCTCCGTCAACAAGGTTAACGATTTCGAATGTACCGCCGTTTATTCCAAATGAGCTATTGGAGCGCGAGTTATTGCGGTTTGGGAAGTTTGCAAGTTCAGTTAAGATTGTCCTGTTGGGTTGTAAACCTTTGAAACAGGTTATGTTGTTTCGGCGACAGGTGTTTATGTTTTTGGACTCACCGGAGCAGACTTTGGAGTTATTGTTTAAAGTCAAGTATGACAGACTGTATATGGCTTACGCTAGTACGGGTAGTCAACGGTGTTTTGAGTGTGAGGATATTGGTCATAAGCGACATGTTTGTCCGAAAAGGGAGAAGGCAGAGGGAGGGGCGCAGGTGGTCCTCGTAACGCCCCAGCCCACTGATGTAGGGAGAGGTGGTCCTCGTAACGCCTGGGCCCACTGATGTAGGGAGAGGTGGTCCTCGTAACGCCTGGGCCCACTGATGTAGGGAGAGGTGGTCCTCGTAACGCCTGGGCCCACTGATGTAGGGAGAGGTGGTCCTCGTAACGCCTGGGCCCACTGATGTAGGGAGAGGTGGTCCTCGTAACGCCTGGGCCCACTGATGTAGGGAGAGGTGGTCCTCGTAACGCCTGGGCCCACTGATGTAGGGAGAGGTGGTCCTCGTAACGCCTGGGCCCACTGATGTAGGGAGAGGTGGTCCTCGTAACGCCTGGGCCCACTGATGTAGGGAGAGGTGGTCCTCGTAACGCCTGGGCCCACTGATGTAGGGAGAGGTGGTCCTCGTAACGTCTGGGCCCACTGATGTAGGGAGAGGTGGTCCTCGTAACGCCCGGGCCCACTGATGTAGGGAGAGGTGGGCCGACAGCAGTAGAGCAGCCACAAGCACCTGTTGCTGAGGAACAAGTTGTCTGTGTTGAGGGTACTGAGTTGCAACTTGTACCAGAGGGAAATGCAACAGAAAAATATATTGTTATGCAGCAGAAAAATATTGTTGTAGAAGGTAAGGATGGATCTGAAGAGCCAGGAACAGACTGGTGAGGAGTTGCCCAGTATGAGTGCTGGGGTACAGGAGGGGGTTCAGGTGGGGCTAGGCTCCCAGGTAGTGCAGGAGATGCCCACTATGAGTAATGGGGTACAGGAGGGGGTTCAGGTGGGGCTAGGCTCCCAGGTAGTGCAGGAGATGCCCACTATGAGTAATGGGGTGCAAGTGGGGAGTGTTGAGAGGGATGTGGTAGAAGGAAGTCAGGGGTCTGTGGCCTCAGCTGAGGAGGATCAGGAGAAGGATATGGATATCTCTAAGATAGCAGCTGGTGACGACTCAATTTACAATCTAGAGGAGGTAAATGGGTTCCTGGATCAGACTTTTGGGAAATCTGTCAAATTGGCAGATTTTTTTTAATGTTTATACGTTTGTGAAGTCAGCTGTGATGTTACAGAAGACGGTGGGGTTAGACCAGTTGAGCGAGAAGAAGCGTTTTCACTTGAGGAAATGTGTTACTGCTGTCACAGCAGCAAAAGGTAGTGGGAAACGTTGTCAGGTTATGAGAAAATGAAAACAATGATGATGATCATGCCTACATAGGGTGTCTTTTTTCTCTTTGGTTTCTCTGTGGTTTCTTCTGCTTTTCCTTTCTCTTTTCTATATGGAGGTACTAAGGGTAGGTTCTCTCAATATTAATGGTGGAAGGGACAGGAAGAAGAGGGCTTGGGTATTAGACGTAATAAAACAGAAAAGGCTTAATGTAGGTTTTCTACAGGAGACACATAGTGATGAGGCTAATGAGGTTGACTGGGGTATGTGGTGGAAGGGGCAGCATATACTCAGTCATGGTACTAATTTCAGTGCTGGGGTGGAAATCTTGTTTTCTTCAGGCTTAGGGGTGACTGTTGTATCTACAACAGAGATTGTCAAGAGTCGGGTTTTATTGGTCAAGGCGGATGTTATGTTTTTAGTTTTTAATGTTTATGCTCCTAATGAGGGTACAGAGCGTATTGTTGGTTTTGATAAAATAAAGGAAACCTTAACACAGTGTGACCAAGAGGGGTGTGTGGTTTTAGGGGGGGACTGGAACTGTACAGTGGATTTTACTGTTGATCACACTGCTGAATAACCTCACCTGCGGTCAGCCACTTGCCTGTCTGGTCTATTAACTGAGTTTGAGCTTTCTGATGTGTGGAGAGTAAGGAATACAAAAGTTAGGCAGTACACATGGTTAAAAGTTAATGAAGGTCGTGTCAGTGCAGCAAGATTAGACAGGTTGTATGTATCTGATCGCTACTGTAGTAGGGTTGGAAGGTTAGACAGGTTGTATGTATCTGATCACTACTGTAGTAGGGTTGGAAGGTTAGACAGGTTGTATGTATCTGATCACTACTGTAGTAGGGTTGGAAGGTTAGACAGGTTGTATGTATCTGATCACTACTGTAGTAGGGTTGGAAGGTTAGACAGGTTGTATGTATCTGATCACTACTGTAGTAGGGTTGGAAGGTTAGACTGGTTGTATGTATCTGATCACTACTGTAGTAGGGTTGGAAGGTTAGACAGGTTGTATGTATCTGATCACTACTGTAGTAGGGTTGGAAGGTTAGACAGGTTGTATGTATCTGATCACTACTGTAGTAGGGTTGGAAGGTTAGACAGGTTGTATGTATCTGATCACTACTGTAGTGGGGTTGGAAGGTTAGACAGGTTGTATGTATCTGATCACTACTGTAGTAGGGTTGGAAGGTTAGACAGGTTGTATGTATCTGATCACTACTGTAGTGGGGTTGGAAGGTTAGACAGGTTGTATGTATCTGATCACTACTGTAGTAGGGTTGGAAGGTTAGACAGGTTGTATGTATCTGATCACTACTGTAGTAGGGTTGGAAGGTTAGACAGGTTGTATGTATCTGATCACTACTGTAGTAGGGTTGGAAGGTTAGACAGGTTGTATGTATCTGATCACTACTGTAGTAGGGTTGGAAGGTTAGACAGGTGGTATGTATCTGATCACTACTGTTGTAGGGTTGGAAGGTTAGACAGGTTGTATGTATCTGATCAATACTGTAGTAGGGTTGGAAGGTTAGACAGGTGGTATGTATCTGATCACTACTGTAGTAGGGTTGGAAGGTTAGACAGGTTGTATGTATCTGATCACTACTGTAGTAGGGTTGGAAGGTGTGACATTACTCCTGTGGGTTTCTCTAACCACCATATTGTTACTGTTGATGTTCACTTGTCCTGTCCACGAAGGTCATCACCTTACTGGTATTTTAATGTTAAGTTGTTACATGATGTCATGTTTTGCGAAAGGTTTTTGTTGTTTTGGGAAAAATGGAGGGTTACAAAAGGGAATTTTGAGTCCTTGAGACAATGGGGAGAGGTTGGGAAGGCCCATATACGATTGTTTTGTCAACAGTATACTGCCCTGTCTCGTATTGAAGTTAAAGAGACTATCAGGGCCCTTGAACAGGACATCAAATCTATTGAATTGAAGTTGCTGACTCAGAATGACCCCGGACTAGTTATGAACTTACAGGACAAGAGACATGAACTGAGGACGTTTTTACATGAAAGAGTGAAGGGTGCCTTGATTAGGTCTCGTTTCGCTTCCCTCAAGGATATGAATGCTCGTAGCATTTTTTTTAAAACCTAGGACAGTCGACATTGCAACTTAAACAGATGGTCTGCCTTCGTCTCCCTGATGGGAAGGTGACCACGAATGACAGTGAAATGCGCCAACATGCCGTGGTTTTTTACTCTGACCTCTATAAGGCGGAGGATTGTGATTCTCTGTGTACTGAACAGTTGTTACACGGTCTTCCTCAATTGGGCCCTGAGCAGAGAGTTGCTTTGGACTCTGACATTACTCTGCAGGAGCTGTCCACAGCAGTCATGCAGCTCGCATCAGGCCGAGCCCCTGGCATCGATGGTTTACCATCTAAGTTTTATAAGCACTTTTGGCGGTCTATTGGGGAGGATTTTATGAAACGGTGTGTGAATCTTTTCATGAAGGTTGTCTTCCTGTGTCCTGTCAACGTGTGGTGCTTTCACTGTTGCCAAAAAAGGGGGATTTGGCTCTCATAAAAAATTGGCGACCTGTTGCATTGCTGTGCGTAGAATATAAAATTGGATCTAGATATCTCTCAAACAGGTTGAAAGAATATCTGGGTCTGTTGGTCCACAAGGACCAGTCTTACTGTAAATCTGACCGGTCTATTGTTGATAACTTGTTTCTAATAAGAGATGTTTTAGACATTTGTAAACTGTCTGATGTAAATGTGGGTTTTCTTCCTTTGGATCAGGAGAAGGCTTTTGACCGTGTGGACCACCAGTACTTGTTCAAGACAATGAAAGCCTTTGGGTTTGTGGATGTTTTCTTGTCTTGGATGAGTTTACTGTATGCTGGGGCCTCATGTATGGTGAAGGTGGGGGGTGGTTTGAGTTGCCCCATCCCCGTCCAAAGGGACATCAGGCAGGGATGCCCAATTTCAGGGCAGTTATATTGTCTGGCAATTGAACCAATGCTTAAGAGCGAGGCTTACTGGTTTCTCTGTACTAGGAGTAATGAAGGATCCCACGATAGCACTGTCTGCGTATGCATATGACGTGACAGTTTTTATTACAGGGGCTGAGGGTGTTAAGGTTCTCTCAAACGCTTTAAAGGTGTATGAGGGGGCCTCCTCAGCTAGAGTCAATTGGGGAAAGAGTGAATCGCTGTGGGCAGGTCAGCTTCAGACGGGGTCTGCTCCATGGTTACCAGGGGGCCTTCAGTGGGGCAGAGATGGGATGAAGACTTTTTTTTTCTAGGCTATGATGTATTTCAGAAAAAGAACTGGGAAGCTGTAGTGGAGAAAGTGTGTGCCAGACTGTCAGGGTGGAAATGGGTGCTACCCCAGCTGTCTTATAGGGGAAGGGTACTGGTAGATAATAATCTTGCTGCCTCTACCCTGTGGCACAGACTAATGATTTTACAGCCACCGGGGGGTCTGATACAAGAGCTTCAGAGGACCCTTGTCAATTTCTGCTGGTCTGGACAACACTGGATTAAAGCTGCAGCCCTGTACCTGCCACTGCACAAGGTGGGCAAGGCCTGGTGGACATTTCTTCCAGGATCATGGCTTTCCGGTTTCAAGCAGCTGTTGTACAGTGACGGTTCTAGCTGGGTCGACACAGCCTACACAGTGATGAGGAGAGCAGGCTGTTTGGGCTTAGACAAGCACCTTTTTAAAGCTGGAGGGGGGTGATTTGCCTGGCCTGACTCCATTTTATGAGTCTGTTATGCAGGCTTGGAGAGTTCTTGTCAAGTCCCGTAAGGCCGGCACGCCACCAGGGATGTGGCTTTTTGAAGAGCCTCTTTTTTACAACACTGCCATCCAGTCCCGTGCTGTGGGTTCAGCCAGCCTATGTTCATGCCTGTTAGGTGTGGGGTGTACCAAGCTGGGTCATCTGATGAGGAGCAGGAGCAGATCGTTGGAGGAGCTGGGAGAAAGAGCAGGGATCCGATCATCTCGCCTACTGAGGTCTGTAGTATGTGACTGACACTTCCAATTCTGAATGGAGAAAGGAGGGTCTGGATTATGTGTTCCCTGCACTGATTGTTAGTGCTGCGGCGGGGTCATTCGAGGAGGACGTGGGGATGTTGCTTTCCTTCGATACCCCGGAGCTGGGGGAGTTCAAGGAGGTGGGAAAGAAGGCCATGTACAGTATGTGTAAAGGTGTCCCATGCCTCTTCCCTGGAAGGGGTAAAATCGACGAGGTGGGCGGGTGTGTTGGGTCCAGGTTCATCCCCAAAAGGCTGTTGGTGGTCTTTATACAAACTGCCTATTGATAAGACGACAGCTGACCTCCAGTGGAGGATAATACATGGAGTCATAGCCACCAATATGCGTCTGGTACACCTGGAACCTACTGTTGGGGAGGGGTATCCATTCTGTGCTGAGTCTGAAACTCTGGCACATCTGTTTTTACAGTGTTTTTCTTCTCCCAACTGTTTATATTTGGGTTAAAGTGCAGGTTTAGTCTAAGGGGTGTAGTTATTTTGCTTAATTTTGTGTTAGGGGCAGCAAAATTAGCCATATGGAAGACCCGAAAGAACAGTATTCGGGGACAGGGGTCTGTGGATGTGGTGGGAATGCTGGAGGGAATGTTGGCAGCGAGACTCAGGGTTGAGTTTGCCTATTACAAACTGGTTAATAATATTGATCTGTTTATGAGTATATGGGGTATTCAAAGGCTGTTGTGTTTAGTTACTGTGGAGGAGGATTTGGAGTTGTGTTTTTAATTGATGTGTAACTATGGTTTTGTATGAGTTTTTATTGTGTTGTGGGTTCCCAGACCAAATAAAGATTATTTAAACTAAAATAATCTCTCTCTCACTCACTCACTCACTCACTCACTCACTCACTCACTCACTCACTCACTCACTCACTCACTCACTCACTCACTCACTCACTCACTCACTCACTCACTCACTCACTCACTCACTCACTCACTCACTCACTCACTCACTCACTCACTATTTCGTGAGTGAGAAAATAAAAACCATCTTCAGGTCAAGTGGATTGTGTCAGGCCCACAGTCCTGAACAGACTAATGAACTGCTACAGGTCTCAATCACCCTCTTTCTACCTACCTGTGGCTCCCTGGTTTTGACTGGACTGATGCAGGAGCTGTGGGTGTCATCTCCCGCTATTATACCATCCTGTCTACCTACTGGTAGTATACTGAGAGAACGGCATGCTGGGACTGCAGCACCACAACCATTAGAATGTACTTACGGCATATAAGAACTTCTGTCCTTCTCTCTCTCCAGCTCTCTGTTTCTCCCTCTACTCTCTCACCATCCACTGCCTCTTCTTATCTATACCCTCTACCACCTTTCCATCACTCCCTCTGTCTTTCTCTCTAACCCCTCTTCTATTTTCTCTCTCTCTCTATCCGTCTGATTATGGTGGTCTGACTCAATGTAAATGCATTGGAGGTCACGCAGGTTGAGTTGACTTTTCGTTGTGAAAGGAGACAGAAGATAATCAGCCAACAAAATGTCAGACTCATCTGATACTTGGTAACATAACACACACACACACACACACACACACACACACACACACACACACACACACACACACACACACACACACACACACACACACACACACACACACACACACACACACATGCGCATCATATTATAATGTGTGTGTGAGTCACATGTCTGTCTGTTAACCTCCAGTGGGTTAAGTTACAGTCTGCAGTATGTCTGTCTCTTTGTTTGCTAAATGTCAGCTCTCTGCTGCTACATGACTGACACACTTCACATGTCTGAGATACACTGACTCACATACCTGATAGTTCAAAGGTTAGAGAGAGAGAGAGAGAGGGAGAGAGAGAGAGAGGGAGAGAGGGAGAGAGAGAGGGGGGAGAGGGAGATGCATGACGGTTTGAAGGTTCAATATAACACCAGAAGTGCATAGACTGCTGGTCTCCTGGCCCTCTCACCCTGACGAGGTGCCGCTGGCTCCCGCTCATCCCAGCTCTTCTCTGTACTGGCACCCAGATGGAGGAACAAGCTTCCACCTAACGTCAGGATAGTTGAGCCGCTGCCCATTTTTTTCAAAAAACTTACCTCTTCAAAAAGCATCTAGAATTATCCCCTGGCGTTGTCTTTTCTTACTAGCTCTGACTTTGCTGATAGCTGCTTTATGGAGGAAAAGTTAGAATTACTGTGACTGTGACACATGGTTGTCTCACTTAGCTATCTGAAGATGAATGCGCTAACTGTCAGTCACTATGGATAAGAGCTTCTGCGACATGACTAAAATGTAAATATAAGATAGAAAAGATATGGTCTGAAATAGGATCATTACTTTTACCGCCCATTTACACTGAGTTGAAGCAAGGTAATGGTCCTGGTTGTATGAGTTTTTATTTATTCTTTTTTTATTTCACCTTTATTTAACCAGGTAGTCAATTTGAGAACAAGTTCTCATTTACAATTGCGACCTGGCCAAGATAAAGCAAGCAGTTTGACACATAGAACAACACAGAGTTACACATGGAGTAAAACAAACATACAGTCAATAATATAGTAGAAAAATAAATCTATATATGAAGTGAGCAAATGATGTGAGATAAGGGAGGTAAAGGCAAAACAGGCCATGGTGGCGAAGTAAATACAATATAGCAAGTAAAACACTGGAATGGTAGATTTGCAGTGGAAGAAAGTGCGAAGTAGAAATAGAAATAATGGGGTGCAAAGGAGCAAAATAAATAAATAAATACAGTAGGGGAAGAGGTAGTTGTTTGGGCTAAATTATAGATGGGCTGTGTACAGGTGCAGTAATCTGTGAGCTGCTCTGACAGCTGGTGCTTAAAGCTAGTGAGGGAGATAAGTGTTTCCAGTTTTAGAGATTTTTGAAGTTTGTTCCAGTCATTGGCAGCAGAGAACTGAAAGGAGAGGCGGCCGAAGGAGGAATTGGCTTTGGGGGTGACCAGAGAGATATACCTGCTAGAGCGCGTGCTACAGGTGGGTGCTGCTATGGTGACCAACGAGCTGAGATAAGGGGGAACTTTACCTAGCAGGGTCTTGTAGATGACCTGGAGCCAGTGGGTTTGGCGACGAGTATGAAGCGAGGGCCAGCCAACGAGAGCTTACAGGTCGCAGTGGTGGGTAGTATATGGGGCTTTGGTGACAAAATGGATGGCACTGTGATAGACTGCATCCAATTTATTGAGTAGGGTATTGGAGGCTATTTTGTAAATGACATCGCCGAAGTCGAGGAGGGTAGGATGGTCAGTTTTACGAGGGTATGTTTGGTAGCATGAGTGAAAGATGCTTTGTTGCGAAATAGGAAGCCAATTCTAGATTTAACTTTGGATTGGAGATGTTTGATGTGAGTCTGGAAGGAGAGTTTACAGTCTAACCAGACACCTAGGTATTTGTAGTTGTCCACGTATTCTAACCTGTTAGGGCTAGGGGGCAGTATTGACACGGCTGGATAAAAAACGTACCCGATTTAATCTGGTTACTACTCCTGCACAGTAACTAGAATATGCATGTAATTATTGGCTTTGGATAGAAAACACCCTAAAGTTTCTAAAACTGTTTGAATGGTGTCTGTGAGTATAACAGAACTCATATGGCAAGCCAAAACCTGAGAAGATTCCATGCAGAAAGTGGCCTGTCTGACCATTTCTTCCCCTTCTTGATTATCTCTATCCATTACAAAGGATCTCTGCTGTTACGTGACACTTCCTACGGCTCCCACGGGCTCTCAGAAGGCGGCAAAAAGCTTAATCGTGGCTTTGCAGGCTCTGGCTGAAAAAAAGTAGCGCGTTTGGGTAGTGGCTGGTTACAGTACTGTGAGACTCAGGCGCGTGCCCGCGTCGACCGAATGCTTTGTTTTCTTACCTCTGTTTACCTAAACGCAGATTCCCGGTCGGAATATTATCGCTTTTTTACGAGAATGGCAGCCGTAGGAAGTGTCACGGGACAGCTAAGATCCTCACTCTTCAATAAACAGAGACAAGAAGAACGACACCTTGTCAGACAGGCCACTTCCTGCCTGAAACCTTGTCAGGTTTTTGCCTGCCAAATGAGTTCTGTTATACTCACAGACACCATTCAAACAGTTTTAGAAACTTTGGAGTGTTTTCTATCCATATGTAATACGTATATGCATATTCTAGTTACTGGGTAGGAGTGGTAACCAGATTAAATCGGGTATGTTTTTTATCCAGCCGTGAAAATACTGCCCCCTAGCCATAACAGGTTAAAATAATTGTTATGTTTTTTGTGAACGTTTATCGTGAGTAATTGAGTAAATTCACCGGAGGTTTGCGGGGGGTATGCTAGTTCTGAACGTCACATGCTAATGTAAAAAGCTGTTTTTTGATATAAATATGAACTTGATTGAACAAAACATGCATGTATTGTATAACATAATGTCCTAGGTGTGTCATCTGATGAAGATCATCAAAGGTTAGTGCTGCATTTAGCTGTCTTCTGTGTTTTTGTGACATTATATGCTAGCTTGAAAAATGGGTGTCTGATTATTTCTGGCTGCGTACTCTGCTGACATAATCTAATGTTTTGCTTTCGTTGTAAAGCCTTTTTGAAATCGGACAGTGTGGTTAGATTAACGAGAGTCTTGTCTTTAAAATGGTGTAAAATAGTCATATGTTTGAGAAATTGAAGTACTAGCATTTCTAAGGTATTTGAAAATCGCGCCACGGGATTACACTGGCTGTTGCGTAGGTGGGACGATTTCGTCCCGCCTAGCCCAGAGAGGCTAAGTCAGAACCGTCCAGAGTAGTGATGCTGGACGGGCGGGCAGGTGCAGGCAACGATCGGTTGAAGAGCATGCATTTTGTTTTACTTGTATTTAAGAGCAGTTGGAGGCCATAGAAGGAGAGTTGTATGGAATTGAAGCTCGTCTGGAGGGTAGTTAATAACACAGTCTCCAAAGAAGGGCCAGAAGTATACAGAATGGTGTCATCTGCGTAGAGGTGGATCAGAGACTCACCAGCAGCAAGAGCGACATCATTGATTTGTACAGAGAAAAGAGTCAGCCCAAGAATTGAACCTTGTGGCACCCCCATAGAGACTGCCAGAGGCCCGGACAACAGGCCCTACAATTTGACACACTGATCTCTATCAGAGAAGTAGTTGGTGAACCAGGCGAGGCAATCAGTTGAGAAACCAAGGCTGTTGAGTCTGCCGATGAGGATGTGGTGATTGACAGAGTCGAAAGCCTTGGCCATGTCAATGAATATGGCTGCACAGTATTGTTTCTTATTGATGGCGGTTAAGATATCGTTTAGGACCTTGAGCGTGGCTGAGGTCCACCCATGACCAGCTCTGAAACCAGACTGCATAGCGGAGAAGGTGCGGTGGGATTCGAAATGGTCGGTAATCTGTTTGTTGACTTGGCTTTCAAAGACTTTAGAGAGGCAGGGTAGGATAGATATAGGTCTGTAGCAGTTTGGGTCAAGAGTGTCCCCCCCCCCTTTTGAAGAGGGGGATGACCGCAGCTGCTTTCCTATCTTTGGGAATCTCAGACGACACAAAAGAGAGGTTGAACAGGCTAGTAATAGGGGTTGCAACAATTTTGGCAGATCATTTTAGAAAGAAAAGGTCCAGATTGTCTAGCCCGGCTGATTTGTAAGGGTCCAGATTTTGCAGCTCTTTCAGAACATCAGCTGACTGGATTTGCGAGAAAGAGAAATGGGGAAGGCTTGGGCGAGTTGCTGTAGGGGGTGCAGTGCTGTTGACCAGGGTAGGGCTGGCCAGGTGGAAAGCATGGCCAGCCGTAGAAAAATGCTTATTGAAATTCTCAATTATAGTGGATTTATCGGTGGTGACAGAGTTTCCTATCCTCAGTGCAGTGGGCAGCTGGGAGGAGGTGCTCTTATTCTCCAAGGACTTTACAGTGTCCCAGAATTTTTTTGAGTTTGTGTTGCAGGAAGTAAATTTCTGCTTGAAAAAGCAAGCCTTGGCTTTTCTAACTGCCTGTTTATATTGGTTTCTAACTTCCCTGAAAAGTTGCTTATCACGGGGGCTGTTCAATGCTAATGCGGAACGCCACAGGATGTTTTTTGTGTTGGTTAAGGGCAGTCAGGTCTGGAGAAAACCAAGGGCTATATCTGTTCCTGGTTCTAAATTTCTTGAATGGGGCATGCTGTCACATGCGTCGTAAGGGACAGACCAAAGCGCAGCGGGTATAGTGCTCATCTTTCTTCTTTATTAGAAAGAACACTCAAAACCAAATAAACAGACGACGAAACACTTCCATAAGGCACACAGGCTATACAGAAAACAACCACCCACAAAGACACAGGAAAAACAGGCTGCCTAAGTATGTCTTCCAATCAGAGACAACGAAAGACACCTGATACTTGGCCACACATAGAAAAAGAAACATAGAAATAGAAAACTAGAACCAAAAACCCCTAGAACCAAAACCCCCAAAACACACAAAACATTAACCAAAAAACCCTGAAACACATAAAACAAACACCCCCTGACCAACTACAATTACAAATGACCCCTTTTACTGGTCAGGATGTGACACATGCTTATTTAAGATGGTGAGGAAGGCATTTAAAAAAATAACCAGGCATCCTCTTCTGAAGGGATGAGGTCAATATCCTTCCAGGATACCCGGGCCAGGTTGATTAGAAAGGCCTGCTCGCTGAAGTGTTTCAGAGAGTGTTTGACAGTGATGAGTGGAGGTCGTTTGACTGCTGACCCATTACGGATGCAGGCAATGAGGCAGTGATCGCTGAGATCTTGGTTGAAAACAGCAGAGGTGTATTTAGGGGGCTAGTTGGTTAGGATGATATCTATGAGGGTACCCGTGTTTACGGCTTTGGTGTGGTACCTGGTAGGTTCATTGATAATTTGTGTGAGATTGAGGGCATCAAGCTTAGATTGTAGGATGGCTGGGGTGTTAAGCATGTCCCAGTTTAGGTCACCTAGCAGCACGAGCTCTGAAGATAGATGGGGGGCAATCAGTTCACATATGGTGTCCAGAGCACAGCTGGGGGCAGAGGGTGGTCTATAGCAGACTGCAACGGTGAGAGTCTTGTTTCTAGAGAGGTGGATTTTTAAAAGTAGAAGTTCAAATTGTTTGGGTACAGACCTGGATGTAGGACATAACTCTGCAGTCTATCTCTGCAGTAGATTGCAACACCGCCCCCTTTGGCCGTTCTATCTTGTCTGAAAATGTTGTAGTTAGGGATGGAGATTTCAGAGTTTTTGGAGGTCTTCCTAAGCCAGGATTCAGACACGGCTAGGACATCTGGGTTGGCAGAGTGTGCTAAAGCAGTGAATAAAACAAACTTAGGGAGGAGGCTTCTAATGTTATTAACATGCATGAAACGAAGGCTATTACGGTTACAGAAGTCAAAAGAGAGCGCCTGGGGAATAGGAGGGGAGGGGAGCTAGGCACTGCAGGGCCTGGATTCACCTCTACATCGCCAGAGGAACAGAGGAGGAGTAGGATAAGGGTACGGCTAAAAGCTATGAGAATTGGTCGTCTAGGACGTCCGGAACAGAGAGTAAAAGGAGCAGGTTTCTGGGGGAGATAAAATAGCTTCAAGGTATAATGTACAGACAAAGGTATGGTAGGATGTGAATACAGTGGAGGTAAACCTAGGCATTTTGTGATGATGAGAGCGATAGTGTCTCTAGAAACATTATTGAAACCAGGTGATGTCATCGCATGTGTGGGTGGTGGAACTGAGAGGTTGGATAAGGTATAATGAGCAGGGCTAGAGGCTCTACAGTGAAATAAGCCAATAAACACTAACCAGAACAGCAATGGACAAGGCATATTGAGATTAAGGAGAGGTATGCTTAGCCAGGTGATCAAAAGGGTCCAGTGAGTAGAGAGGTCAGTTGCGGTCACGGCGATTCAGACAGCTAGCCGGGCCATTGGTAGCAAGTTGGCAGAAGATGGTCTGTTATTAGCCACCTCGTGCGTTTCTGTCGGTAGATTAGTGGGGTTCCGTGTGGTAGAGGGGACCGATCCAGTTGGCAAAATAGTGGCCCAAGAAAATTGGCCAATAGGCCTATTCAGATAGCAGCCGATATGCTCAAGACAGCTAACGATTAGCGGGCCGCAGTTAGCAGATGGGCATTCAGGTTACGTTGCGATGGAGGGGCCAGTTGAATAACTCCTTCGGGCAGATAACGTCGGTAGTCCAGTCGTGAAGGCCCGATGAGGCTCCGCATCGGCAGTAAAATGGGTCCGGATAGTTGATTGTAGCCCAGGAGTGGCTAGCTCCGGAATAATTGATGTTAGCTCCGGGACCGACGTTAGCCAATAGTCACTCGGATAGCAGCTAGCTAGCTGCAAGATCCAGGTGTAAATGTCCAGAGCTTGCGGTTGAAATCCGGGGATAAGGAGAGAAAGTAGGTCCAGTATGCTCTGGTCTGAGTCGCATTGTACAAAACTGGCGATAGCTTTTCGAGCTAAAGGATAGCTGATGACCGCCAACCGTGGTTAGCTGAATTCTAGATATCCCTCTAGTGGTGTGGGGGCTGTGCTTTGTCAAAGTGTGTGGGGTTATATCTTGCCTGTTTGTCCCTGTCCGGGGGTATCATCGGATGGGGCCACAGTGTCTCCTGGCCCCTCATGTCTCAGCCTCCAGTATTTATGCTGCAGTAGTTTATGTGTCGGGGGGCTAGGGTCAGTTTGTTATATCTGGAGTATTTCTCCTGTCTTATCCGTTGTCCTGTGTGAATTTAAGTATGCTCTCTCTAATTCTCTCTTTCTTTCTTTCTTTCTTTCTTTCTTTCTCTCTCTCGGAGGAGGACCTGAGCCCTAGGACCATGCCTCAGGACTACCTGGCATGATGACTCCTTGCTGTCCCCAGTCCACCTGGCCGTGCTGCTGCTCCAGTTTCAACTGTTCTGCCTGCGGCTATGGAACCCTGACCTGTTCACCGGACGTGCTACCTGTCCCAGACCTGCTGTTTTCAACTCTCTAGAGACACCAGGAGCGGTAGAGATACTCTCAATGATCGGCTATGAAAAGCCAACTGACATTTACTCCTGAGGTGCTGACATGTTGCACCCTCGACAACTACTGTGATTATTATTATTTGACCATGCTGGTCATTTATGAACATTTGAACATCTTGGCCATGTTCTGTTATAATCTCCACCCGGCACAGCCAGAAGAAGACTGGCCACCCCTCATAGCCTGGTTCCTCTCTAGGTTTCTTCCTAGGTTTTGTCCTTTCTAGGGAGTTTTTCCTAGCCACCGTGCTTCTACACCTGCATTGCTTGCTGTTTGGGGATTTAGGCTGGGTTTCTGTACAGCACTTTGAGATATCAGCTGATGTAAGAAGGGCTTTACAAATACATTTGATTTGTTTGAAATTTGATTTGATTCTAACGTTAGCTAGTGAACTGGCTAACTTCTGGCTAACTTCTGGCTAGCTTCTGTTGTGGATTTCAGTTGTATGATGCATTATATCTCACTCTAAGTAACGAAGTAATGGTCCTGGTTGTACGATGCATTATATCTCACTCTAACTAACAAAGTAATGGTCCTGGTTGTATGATGCATTATATCTCACTCTAACTAACAAAGTAATGGTCCTGGTTGTATGATGCATTATATCTCACTCTAACTAACAAAGTAATGGTCCTGGTTGCATGATGGATTATATCTCACTCTAACTAACAAAGTAATGGTCCTGGTTGTATGATGCATTATATCTCACTCTAACTAACAAAGTAATGGTCCTGGTTGCATGATGCATTATATCTCACTCTAACTAACAAAGTAATGGTCCTGGTTGTATGATGCATTATATCTCACTCTAACTAACAAAGTAATGGTCCTGGTTGTATGATGCATTATATCTCACTCTAACTAACAAAGTAATGGTCCTGGTTGTATGATGCATTATATCTCACTCTAACTAACAAAGTAATGGTCCTGGTTGTATGATGCATTATATCTCACTCTAACTAACAAAGTAATGGTCCTGGTTGTATGATGCATTATATCTCACTCTAACTAACAAAGTAATGGTCCTGGTTGTATGATGCATTATATCTCACTCTAACTAACAAAGTAATGGTCCTGGTTGTATGATGCATTATATCTCACTCTAACTAACAAAGTAATGGTCCTGGTTGTATGATGCATTATATCTCACTCTAACTAACGAGCCCCCACTTCTGTTTCCCAAAAAAGCTCTGAATGAGGTTAGTGTTAAAGAGTGTGGCTGCTGGTTGCTGGCTGCCCACATCACACACACACGCACAAACACACAGACACAAAGACACATACACCCACACATGCACACACAGCTCTGCCCACATCACATCTGCGTTGGCCAATTACCTGGAGAAAAGTGGTTAGCCCTCCACTTTCCTCCACGCGCGCACACACACACACACACACACACACACACACACACACACACACACACACACACACACACACACACACACACACACACACACACACACACACACACACACACACACTACACATGTGCTTAGCCCTCCACTCTCCTTCACATCATGGGTGTTAATGCAGAGTAGTTCCAATCAAGAGCCAGACTCTCTCACCACTCAACACTCTCACCAGGGTACTAATGTAGAACTCTGCGAGAGCTGCCATCACCGTCGCCATCGAATCAAGCGGTGGTTTATTTCAATATGTATGAAACGTTTCAGGCGAAGAGAGAGTCGAGGAGGTAAGTTTAGCACTACCTACTGATACCTCCGTGGTGCTAGGACATAGAGCTGGACGGAGGGCACATATTCCCTTCTTTTTGTCACCTCTATCCAACTACATGTTCCTGGATGCGCTGAACCAGGATTGGATTGGACATAGCTGTGTGTTGTCATAGAGGAGAGCGGGAACTGTGTCTATGCTTGTTTGTTTAGCTCTGTAGCCGTTCAAACGAGAGCTCCATTTCTCAGTCATTGTCATTCTATCCACAGTGTGGTAGTGATTGTGATGTCATGGCAGATTCTAAAAAGCACCAATTTCCTGTATCTGCAATTATTGGTTTGATCTTCTCCAATACCATCCAAGATATGCCTTTCATGAAACAAATAGACAGAGAGCTTACCATATGTTCATTTAAAGAGAGAAAGAGAGCACACACGCACACACACACACTCACACACACACACTTCTATACACTATGTACGTTCTGAGAAGTATTTCCACATTTCTACAGCAGTAGCTCAGGTGAAAAACTTAGCTCAAGGACACTCCTACAGTGGTGTGTACCAGTGTACTTGAACCAGCAACCTCTCTGCTGTGTCCCATCAGAGCAACTGATGTCCCAAGTGGAACTGACAGCATGTTAGCAACATGAAATCGTATTAACATCAGTTCATATATACACACCAGGAAGAATACGACATTTCCTTGTTTAATATTTTCTGAAAAGCGAGCACTTAGTAATGGTTATTTTCACATTTGAATGATTTCATAGAAGGTTTTAAATAACGTAGAGTAAGGAATTTCTGGTAAGTTCTATAACAATATAGAGTGGGCAAGTGGCCATGCGTTTGGATAATGAATAAACACTGCAGTAAATAAAACCTAGTAAAAACATCTGTCTCATCCAGGACCACAGACCACGCAGACGGTGCGCCATAGCCAATCAGAGCTGCAGTAGCCCTATATGTAAATTAGCCATTTGCCTCGCAGGCCTGCCATAATTCACTATGAACTGGACTGTGTGTTTCCAGGCAGTAGGGCCTGTAATCATTCACTATGAACCGGACTGTGTGTTTACAGGCAGTAGAGTCTGCCATCATTTACTATGAACTGGACTGTGTGTTTACAGGCAGTAGAGTCTGCCATCATTCACTATGAACTGGACTGTGTGTTTACAGGCAGTAGGGCCTGCCATCATTCACTATGAACTGGACTGTGTGATTCCAGGCAGTAGAGCCTGCCATCATTCACTATGAACTGGACTGTGTGTTTACAGGCAGTAGGGCCTGCCATCATTCACTATGAACTGGACTGTGTGTATACAGGCAATAGGGCCTGCCATCATTCACTATGAACTGGACTGTGTGTTTCCAGGCAGTAGGGCCTGCAATCATTCACTATGAACTGGACTGTGTGTTTACAGGCAGTAGGGTCTGCCATTATTCACTATGAACTGGACTGTGTGTTTACAGGCAGTAGGGCCTGTCATCATTCACTTTGAACTGGAATGTGTGTTTCCAGGCAGTAGAAACTGCCATCATTCACTATGAACTGGACTGTGTGATTCCAGGCAGTAGAGCCTGCCATCATTCACTATGAACTGGACTGTGTGTTTACAGGCAGTAGGGCCTGCCATCATTCACTATGAACTGGACTGTGTGTATACAGGCAATAGGGCCTGCCATCATTCACTATGAACTGGACTGTGTGTTTCCAGGCAGTAGGGCCTGCAATCATTCACTATGAACTGGACTGTGTGTTTACAGGCAGTAGGGCCTGCCATTATTCACTATGAACTGGACTGTGTGTTTACAGGCAGTAGGGCCTGTCATCATTCACTTTGAACTGGAATGTGTGTTTCCAGGCAGTAGAAACTGCCATCATTCACTATGAACTGGACTGTGTGTTTACAGGCAGTAGGGCCTGTCATCATTCACTATGAACTGGACTGTGTGTATACAGGCAGTAGGGCCTGCCATCATTCACTATGAACTGGACTGTGTGTTTCCAGGCAGTAGGGCCTGCCATCATTCACTATGAACTGGACAGTGTGTTTACAGGCAGTAGGGCCTGCCATTATTCACTTTGAACTGGACTGTGTGATTCCAGGCAGTAGAGCCTGCCATCATTCATTTTGAACTGGACTGTGTGTTTCCAGGCAGTAGGGCCTGCCATCATTCACTATGAACTGGACTGTGTATACAGGCAGTAGGGCCTGCCATCAATCACTATGAACTGGACTTTGTGTTTCCAGGCAGTAGGGCCTGCATTCATTCACTATGAACTGGACTGTGTGTATACAGGCAGTAGGGCCTGCCATCATTCACTATGAACTGGACTGTGTGTTTCCAGGCAGTAGGGCCTGCCTTCATTCACTATGAACTGGACTGTGTGTTTACAGGCAGTGTTGCCTGCCTTCATTCACTATGAATTGGACTGTGTGTTTCCAGGAAGTAGGGCCTGCCATCATTCACTTTGAACTGGACTGTGTGTTTACAGGCAGTAGGACCTGCCATCATTCACTATGAACTGGACTGTGTGTTTACAGGCAGTAGGGCTTGCCATTATTCACTATGAACTGGACTGTGTGTTTACAGGCAGTAGCACCTGCCATCATTCACTATGAACTGGACTGTGTGTTTACAGGAAGTAGGGCCTGTCATCATTCACTATGAACTGGACTGTGTGTTTACAGGCAGTAGGGCCTGCCATCATTCACTATGAACTGGACTGTGTGTTTACAGGCAGTAGGATCTGCCATCATTCACTTTGAACTGGACTGTGTGTTTACAGGCAGTAGGGCCTGCCATCATTCACTATGAATTGGACTGTGTGTTTACAGGCAGTAGAGCCTGACATCATTCACTATGAACTGGACTGTGTGTTTACAGGCAGTAGGGCCTGCCATCATTCACTATTAATTGGACTGTGTGTTTACAGGCAGTAGAGCCTGCCATCATTCACTATGAACTGGACTGTGTGTTTCCAGGCAGTAGGGCCTGCAATCATTCACTATGAACTGGACTGTGTGTTTACAGGCAGTAGGGCCTGCCATTATTCACTATGAACTGGACTGTGTGTTTACAGGCAGTAGGGCCTGTCATCATTCACTATGAACTGGACTGTGTGTATACAGGCAGTAGGGCCTGCCATCATTCACTATGAACTGGACTGTGTGTTTCCAGGCAGTAGGGCCTGCCATCATTCACTATGAACTGGACAGTGTGTTTACAGGCAGTAGGGCCTGCCATTATTCACTTTGAACTGGACTGTGTGATTCCAGGCAGTAGAGCCTGCCATCATTCATTTTGAACTGGACTGTGTGTTTCCAGGCAGTAGGGCCTGCCATCATTCACTATGAACTGGACTGTGTATACAGGCAGTAGGGCCTGCCATCAATCACTATGAACTGGACTTTGTGTTTCCAGGCAGTAGGGCCTGCATTCATTCACTATGAACTGGACTGTGTGTATACAGGCAGTAGGGCCTGCCATCATTCACTATGAACTGGACTGTGTGTTTCCAGGCAGTAGGGCCTGCCTTCATTCACTATGAACTGGACTGTGTGTTTACAGGCAGTGTTGCCTGCCTTCATTCACTATGAATTGGACTGTGTGTTTCCAGGAAGTAGGGCCTGCCATCATTCACTTTGAACTGGACTGTGTGTTTACAGGCAGTAGGACCTGCCATCATTCACTATGAACTGGACTGTGTGTTTACAGGCAGTAGGGCTTGCCATTATTCACTATGAACTGGACTGTGTGTTTACAGGCAGTAGCACCTGCCATCATTCACTATGAACTGGACTGTGTGTTTACAGGAAGTAGGGCCTGTCATCATTCACTATGAACTGGACTGTGTGTTTACAGGCAGTAGGGCCTGCCATCATTCACTATGAACTGGACTGTGTGTTTACAGGCAGTAGGATCTGCCATCATTCACTTTGAACTGGACTGTGTGTTTACAGGCAGTAGGGCCTGCCATCATTCACTATGAATTGGACTGTGTGTTTACAGGCAGTAGAGCCTGACATCATTCACTATGAACTGGACTGTGTGTTTACAGGCAGTAGGGCCTGCCATCATTCACTATTAATTGGACTGTGTGTTTACAGGCAGTAGAGCCTGCCATCATTCACTATGAACTGGACTGTGTGTTTAAAAGCAGTAGGGCCTGCCATCATTCACTATGAACTGGACTTTGTGTTTACAGTCAGTAGGGCCTGCCATCATTCACTTTGATCTGGACTGTGTGTTTACAGGCAGTAGGACACGCCATCATTCACTTTGAACTTTACTGTGTGTTTACAGGCAGTAGGACCTGCCATCATTCACTATGAACTGGACTGTGTGTTTACAGGCAGTAGGACCTGCTATCATTCACTATGAACTGGACTGTGTGTTTACAGGAAGTAGGGCCTGTCATCATTCACTATGAACTGGACTGTGTGTTTACAGGCAGTAGGGCCTGTCATCATTCACTATGAACTGGACTGTGTGTTTCCAGGCAGTAGGACCTGCCATCATTCACTATGAATTGGACTGTGTGTTTCCAGGCAGTAGGGCCTGCCATCATTCACTATGAACTGGACTGTGTGTTTCCAGGCAGTAGGACCTGCCATCATTCACCATGAACTCGACTGTGTGTTTCCAGGCAGTAGGACCTGCCATCATTCACTATGAACTGGACTGTGTGTTTCCAGGCAGTAGGACCTGCCATCATTCACCATGAACTGGACTGTGTGTTTGCAGGCAGTAGGACCTGCCATCATTCACTATGAACTGGACTGTGTGTTTCCAGGCAGTAGGGCCTGCCATCATTCACTATGAACTGGACTGTGTGTTTCCAGGCAGTAGGGCCTGCCATCATTCACTATGAACTGGACTGTGTGTTTCCAGGCAGTAGGACCTGCCATCATTCACTATGAACTGGACTGTGTGTTTCCAGGCAGTAGGACCTGCCATCATTCACTATGAATTGGACTGTGTGTTTCCAGGCTTTAGGGCCTGCCATCATTCACCATGAACTGGACTGTGTGTTTCCAGGCAGTAGGACCTGCCATCATTCACCATGAACTGGACTGTCTGTTTCCAGGCAGTAGGACCTGCCATCATTCACTATGAACTGGACTGTGTGTTTCCAGGCAGTAGGGCCTGCCATCATTCACTATGAACTGGACTGTGTGTATACAGGCAATAGGGCCTGCCATCATTCACTATGAACTGGACTGTGTGTTTCCAGGCAGTAGGGCCTGCAATCATTCACTATGAACTGGACTGTGTGTTTACAGGCAGTAGGGCCTGCCATTATTCACTATGAACTGGACTGTGTGTTTACAGGCAGTAGGGCCTGTCATCATTCACTTTGAACTGGAATGTGTGTTTCCAGGCAGTAGAAACTGCCATCATTCACTATGAACTGGACTGTGTGTTCACAGGCAGTAGGGCCTGTCATCATTCACTATGAACTGGACTGTGTGTATACAGGCAGTAGGGCCTGCCATCATTCACTATGAACTGGACTGTGTGTTTCCAGGCAGTAGGGCCTGCCATCATTCACTATGAACTGGACAGTGTGTTTACATGCAGTAGGGCCTGCCATCATTCACTATGAACTGGACTGTGTGTATACAGGCAGTAGGGCCTGCCATCATTCACTATGAACTGGACTGTGTGTTTACAGGCAGTAGGGCCTGCCATCATTCACTATGAACTGGACTGTGTGTTTACAGGCAGTAGGGCCTGCCATCAATCACTATGAACTGGACTTTGTGTTTCCAGGCAGTAGGGCCTGCATTCATTCACTATGAACTGGACTGTGTGTATACAGGCAGTAGGGCCTGCCATCATTCACTATGAACTGGACTGTGTGTTTCCAGGCAGTAGGGCCTGCCTTCATTCACTATGAACTGGACTGTGTGTTTACAGGCAGTGTTGCCTGCCTTCATTCACTATGAATTGGACTGTGTGTTTCCAGGAAGTAGGGCCTGCCATCATTCACTTTGAACTGGACTGTGTGTTTACAGGCAGTAGGAACTGCCATCATTCACTATGAACTGGACTGTGTGTTTACAGGCAGTAGGGCTTGCCATTATTCACTATGAACTGGACTGTGTGTTTACAGGCAGTAGCACCTGCCATCATTCACTATGAACTGGACTGTGTGTTTACAGGAAGTAGGGCCTGTCATCATTCACTATGAACTGGACTGTGTGTTTACAGGCAGTAGGGCCTGCCATCATTCACTATGAACTGGACTGTGTGTTTACAGGCAGTAGGATCTGCCATCATTCACTTTGAACTGGACTGTGTGTTTACAGGCAGTAGGGCCTGCCATCATTCACTATGAATTGGACTGTGTGTTTACAGGCAGTAGAGCCTGACATCATTCACTATGAACTGGACTGTGTGTTTACAGGCAGTAGGGCCTGCCATCATTCACTATTAATTGGACTGTGTGTTTACAGGCAGTAGAGCCTGCCATCATTCACTATGAACTGGACTGTGTGTTTCCAGGCAGTAGGGCCTGCCATCATTCACTATGAACTGGACTTTGTGTTTACAGTCAGTAGGGCCTGCCATCATTCACTTTGATCTGGACTGTGTGTTTACAGGCAGTAGGACACGCCATCATGCACTTTGAACTTTACTGTGTGTTTACAGGCAGTAGGACCTGCCATCATTCACTATGAACTGGACTGTGTGTTTACAGGCAGTAGGGCCTGCCATCATTCACTATGAACTGGACTGTGTGTTTACAGGCAGTAGGACCTGCTATCATTCACTATGAACTGGACTGTGTGTTTACAGGAAGTAGGGCCTGTCATCATTCACTATGAACTGGACAGTGTGTTTACAGGCAGTAGGGCCTGTCATCATTCACTATGAACTGGACTGTGTGTTTCCAGGCAGTAGGACCTGCCATCATTCACCATGAACTGGACTGTGTGTTTCCAGGCAGTAGGACCTGCCATCATTCACTATGAACTGGACTGTGTGTTTCCAGGCAGTAGGGCCTGCCATCATTCACTATGAACTGGACTGTGTGTTTCCAGGCAGTAGGGCCTGCCATCATTCACTATGAACTGGACTGTGTGTTTCCAGGCAGTAGGACCTGCCATCATTCACTATGAACTGGACTGTGTGTTTCCAGGCAGTAGGACCTGCCATCATTCACTATGAATTGGACTGTGTGTTTCCAGGCTTTAGGGCCTGCCATCATTCACTATGAACTGGACTGTGTGTTTCCAGGCAGTAGGACCTGCCATCATTCACCATGAACTGGACTGTCTGTTTCCAGGCAGTAGGACCTGCCATCATTCACTATGAACTGGACTGTGTGTTTACAGGCAGTAGAGCCTGCCATCATTCACTATGAACTGGACTGTGTGTTTCCAGGCAGTAGGGCCTGCCATCATTCACTATGAACTGGACTTTGTGTTTACAGTCAGTAGGGCCTGCCATCATTCAATTTGATCTGGACTGTGTGTTTACAGGCAGTAGGACACGCCATCATTCACTTTGAACTTTACTGTGTGTTTACAGGCAGTAGGACCTGCCATCATTCACTATGAACTGGACTGTGTGTTTACAGGCAGTAGGGCCTGCCATCATTCACTATGAACTGGACTGTGTGTTTACAGGCAGTAGGACCTGCTATCATTCACTATGAACTGGACTGTGTGTTTACAGGAAGTAGGGCCTGTCATCATTCACTATGAACTGGACTGTGTGTTTACAGGCAGTAGGGCCTGTCATCATTCACTATGAACTGGACTGTGTGTTTCCAGGCAGTAGGACCTGCCATCATTCACTATGAATTGGACTGTGTGTTTCCAGGCAGTAGGGCCTGCCATCATTCACTATGAACTGGACTGTGTGTTTCCAGGCAGTAGGACCTGCCATCATTCACCATGAACTCGACTGTGTGTTTCCAGGCAGTAGGACCTGCCATCATTCACTATGAACTGGACTGTGTGTTTCCAGGCAGTAGGACCTGCCATCATTCACCATGAACTGGACTGTGTGTTTCCAGGCAGTAGGACCTGCCATCATTCACTATGAACTGGACTGTGTGTTTCCAGGCAGTAGGGCCTGCCATCATTCACTATGAACTGGACTGTGTGTTTCCAGGCAGTAGGGCCTGCCATCATTCACTATGAACTGGACTGTGTGTTTCCAGGCAGTAGGACCTGCCATCATTCACTATGAACTGGACTGTGTGTTTCCAGGCAGTAGGACCTGCCATCATTCACTATGAATTGGACTGTGTGTTTCCAGGCTTTAGGGCCTGCCATCATTCACTATGAACTGGACTGTGTGTTTCCAGGCAGTAGGACCTGCCATCATTCACCATGAACTGGACTGTCTGTTTCCAGGCAGTAGGACCTGCCATCATTCACTATGAACTGGACTGTGTGTTTCCAGGCAGTAGGGCCTGCCATCATTCACTATGAACTGGACTGTGTGTTTCCAGGCAGTAGGGCCTGCCATCATTCACTATGAACTGGACTGTGTGTTTCCAGGCAGTAGGACCTGCCATCATTCACTATGAACTGGACTGTGTGTTTCCAGGCAGTAGGACCTGCCATCATTCACTATGAATTGGACTGTGTGTTTCCAGGCAGTAGGGCCTGCCATCATTCACTATGAACTGGACTGTGTGTTTCCAGGCAGTAGGGCCTGCCATCATTCACTATGAACTGGACTGTGTGTTTCCAGGCAGTAGGGCCTGCCATCATTCACTATGAACTGGACTTTGTGTTTACAGGCAGTAGGATCTGCCATCATTCACTTTGAACTGGACTGTGTGTTTACAGGCAGTAGGGCCTGCCATCATTCACTATGAATTGGACTGTGTGTTTACAGGCAGTAGAGCCTGACATCATTCACTATGAACTGGACTGTGTGTTTCCAGGCAGTAGGGCCTGCCATCATTCACTATGAACTGGACTTTGTGTTTACAGGCAGTAGGGCCTGCCATCATTCACTTTGAACTGGACTGTGTGTTTACAGGCAGTAGGACCTGCCATCATTCACTATGAACAGGACTGTGTGTTTACAGGCAGTAAGGCCTGCCATTATTCACTATGAACTGGACTGTGTGTTTACAGGCAGTAGGACCTGCCGTCATACACTATGAACTGGACTGTGTGTTTACAGGCAGTAGGATCTGCCATCATTCACTTTGAACTGGACTGTGTGTTTACAGGCAGTAGGGCCTGCCATCATTCACTATGAATTGGACTGTGTGTTTACAGGCAGTAGAGCCTGACATCATTCACTATGAACTGGACTGTGTGTTTACAGGCAGTTGGGCCTGCCATCATTCACTATGAATTGGACTGTGTGTTTACAGGCAGTAGAGCCTGCCATCATTCACTATGAACTGGACTGTGTGTTTACAGGCAGTAGAGCCTGCGATCATTCACTATGAACTGGACTGTGTGTTTCCAGGCAGTAGGGCCTGCCATCATTCACTATGAACTGGACTTTGTGTTTACAGGCAGTAGGTCCTGCCATCATTGACTTTGAACTGGACTGTGTGTTTACAGGCAGTAGGACCTGCCATCATTCACTATGAACTGGACTGTGTGTTTACAGGCAGTAGGGCCTGCCATTATTCACTATGAACTGGACAGTGTGTTTACAGGCAGTAGGACCTGCCATCATACACTATGAACTGGACTGTGTGTTTACAGGCAGTAGGGCCTGGCATTATTCACTTTGAACTGGACTGTGTGATTCCAGGCAGTAGAGCCTGCCATAATTCACTTGGAACTGGACTGTGTGTTTACAGGCAGTAGGGCATGCCATTATTCACTTTGAACTGGACTGTGTGATTCCAGGCAGTAGAGCCTGCCATCATTCACTTTGAACTGGACTGTGTCTTTACAGGCAGTAGGGCCTGCCATCATTCACTATGAACTGGACTGTGTGTATACAGGCAGTAGGGCCTGCCATCATTCACTTTGAACTGGACTGTGTGTTTACAGGCAGTAGGGCCTGCCATCATTCACTATGAACTGGACTGTGTGTATACAGGCAGTAGGGCCTGCCATCATTCACTTTGAACTGGACTGTGTGTTTCCAGGCAGTAGGGCCTGCCATCATTCACTATGAACTGGACTGTGTGTATACAGGCAGTAGGGCCTGCCATCAATCACTATGAACTGGACTTTGTGTTTACAGTCAGTAGGGCCTGCCATCATTCACTTTGATCTGGACTGTGTGTTTACAGGCAGTAGGACCTGCCATCATTCACTTTGAACTTTACTGTGTGTTTACAGGCAGTAGGACCTGCCATCATTCACTATGAACTGGACTGTGTGTTTACAGGCAGTAGGGCCTGCCATCATTCACTATGAACTGGACTGTGTGTTTACAGGCAGTAGGACCTGCTATCATTCACTATGAACTGGACTGTGTGTTTACAGGAAGTAGGGCCTGTCATCATTCACTATGAACTGGACTGTGTGTTTCCAGGCAGTAGGGCCTGCCATCATTCACTATGAACTGGACTGTGTGTTTCCAGGCAGTAGGACCTGCCATCATTCACCATGAACTCGACTGTGTGTTTCCAGGCAGTAGGACCTGCCATCATTCACTATGAACTGGACTGTGTGTTTCCAGGCAGTAGGACCTGCCATCATTCACCATGAACTGGACTGTGTGTTTCCAGGCAGTAGGACCTGCCATCATTCACTATGAACTGGACTGTGTGTTTCCAGGCAGTAGGGCCTGCCATCATTCACTATGAACTGGACTGTGTGTTTCCAGGCAGTAGGGCCTGCCATCATTCACTATGAACTGGACTGTGTGTTTCCAGGCAGTAGGACCTGCCATCATTCACTATGAACTGGACTGTGTGTTTCCAGGCAGTAGGACCTGCCATCATTCACTATGAATTGGACTGTGTGTTTCCAGGCTTTAGGGCCTGCCATCATTCACTATGAACTGGACTGTGTGTTTCCAGGCAGTAGGACCTGCCATCATTCACCATGAACTGGACTGTCTGTTTCCAGGCAGTAGGACCTGCCATCATTCACTATGAACTGGACTGTGTGTTTCCAGGCAGTAGGGCCTGCCATCATTCACTATGAACTGGACTGTGTGTTTCCAGGCAGTAGGGCCTGCCATCATTCACTATGAACTGGACTGTGTGTTTCCAGGCAGTAGGACCTGCCATCATTCACTATGAACTGGACTGTGTGTTTCCAGGCAGTAGGACCTGCCATCATTCACTATGAATTGGACTGTGTGTTTCCAGGCAGTAGGGCCTGCCATCATTCACTATGAACTGGACTGTGTGTTTCCAGGCAGTAGGGCCTGCCATCATTCACTATGAACTGGACTGTGTGTTTCCAGGCAGTAGGGCCTGCCATCATTCACTATGAACTGGACTTTGTGTTTACAGGCAGTAGGATCTGCCATCATTCACTTTGAACTGGACTGTGTGTTTACAGGCAGTAGGGCCTGCCATCATTCACTATGAATTGGACTGTGTGTTTACAGGCAGTAGAGCCTGACATCATTCACTATGAACTGGACTGTGTGTTTCCAGGCAGTAGGGCCTGCCATCATTCACTATGAACTGGACTTTGTGTTTACAGGCAGTAGGGCCTGCCATCATTCACTTTGAACTGGACTGTGTGTTTACAGGCAGTAGGACCTGCCATCATTCACTATGAACAGGACTGTGTGTTTACAGGCAGTAAGGCCTGCCATTATTCACTATGAACTGGACAGTGTGTTTACAGGCAGTAGGACCTGCCGTCATACACTATGAACTGGACTGTGTGTTTACAGGCAGTAGGATCTGCCATCATTCACTTTGAACTGGACTGTGTGTTTACAGGCAGTAGGGCCTGCCATCATTCACTATGAATTGGACTGTGTGTTTACAGGCAGTAGAGCCTGACATCATTCACTATGAACTGGACTGTGTGTTTACAGGCAGTTGGGCCTGCCATCATTCACTATGAATTGGACTGTGTGTTTACAGGCAGTAGAGCCTGCCATCATTCACTATGAACTGGACTGTGTGTTTACAGGCAGTAGAGCCTGCGATCATTCACTATGAACTGGACTGTGTGTTTCCAGGCAGTAGGGCCTGCCATCATTCACTATGAACTGGACTTTGTGTTTACAGGCAGTAGGTCCTGCCATCATTGACTTTGAACTGGACTGTGTGTTTACAGGCAGTAGGACCTGCCATCATTCACTATGAACTGAACTGTGTGTTTACAGGCAGTAGGGCCTGCCATTATTCACTATGAACTGGACAGTGTGTTTACAGGCAGTAGGACCTGCCATCATACACTATGAACTGGACTGTGTGTTTACAGGCAGTAGGGCCTGGCATTATTCACTTTGAACTGGACTGTGTGATTCCAGGCAGTAGAGCCTGCCATAATTCACTTGGAACTGGACTGTGTGTTTACAGGCAGTAGGGCCTGCCATCATTCACTATGAACTGGACTGTGTGTATACAGGCAGTAGGGCCTGCCATCATTCACTTTGAACTGGACTGTGTGTTTACAGGCAGTAGGGCCTGCCATCATTCACTATGAACTGGACTGTGTGTATACAGGCAGTAGGGCCTGCCATCATTCACTTTGAACTGGACTGTGTGTTTCCAGGCAGTAGGGCCTGCCATCATTCACTATGAACTGGACTGTGTGTATACAGGCAGTAGGGCCTGCCATCAATCACTATGAACTGGACTTTGTGTTTCCAGGCAGTAGGGCCTGCCATCATTCACTATGAACTGGACTGTGTGTATACAGGCAGTAGGGCCTGCCATCATTCACTATGAACTGGACTGTGTGTTTCCAGGCAGTAGGGCCTGCCTTCATTCACTATGAACTGGACTGTGTGTTTACAGGCAGTATTGCCTGCCTTCATTCACTATGAATTGGACTGTGTGTTTCCAGGCAGTAGGGCCTGCCATCATTCACTTTGAACTGGACTGTGTGTTTACAGGCAGTAGGACCTGCCATAATTCACTATGAACTGGACTGTGTGTTTACAGGCAGTAGGATCTGCCATTATTCACTATGAACTGGAATGTGTGTTTACAGGCAGTAGGACCTGCCATCATTCACTATGAACTGGACTGTGTGTTTACAGGCAGTAGGATCTGCCATCATTCACTTTGAACTGGACTGTGTGTTTACAGGCAGTAGGGCCTGCCATCATTCACTATGAATTGGACTGTGTGTTTACAGGCAGTAGAGCCTGCCATCATTCACTATGAACTGGACTGTGTGTATACAGGCAGTAGGGCCTGCCATCATTCACTTTGAACTGGACTGTGTGTTTCCAGGCAGTAGGGCCTGCCATCATTCACTATGAACTGGACTGTGTGTATACAGGCAGTAGGGCCTGCCATCAATCACTATGAACTGGACTTTGTGTTTCCAGGCAGTAGGGCCTGCCATCATTCACTATGAACTGGACTGTGTGTATACAGGCAGTAGGGCCTGCCATCATTCACTATGAACTGGACTGTGTGTTTCCAGGCAGTAGGGCCTGCCTTCATTCACTATGAACTGGACTGTGTGTTTACAGGCAGTATTGCCTGCCTTCATTCACTATGAATTGGACTGTGTGTTTCCAGGCAGTAGGGCCTGCCATCATTCACTTTGAACTGGACTGTGTGTTTACAGGCAGTAGGACCTGCCATCATTCACTATGAACTGGACTGTGTGTTTACAGGCAGTAGGATCTGCCATTATTCACTATGAACTGGAATGTGTGTTTACAGGCAGTAGGACCTGCCATCATTCACTATGAACTGGACTGTGTGTTTACAGGCAGTAGGATCTGCCATCATTCACTTTGAACTGGACTGTGTGTTTACAGGCAGTAGGGCCTGCCATCATTCACTATGAATTGGACTGTGTGTTTACAGGCAGTAGAGCCTGCAATCATTCACTATGAACTGGACTGTGTGTTTCCAGGCAGTAGGTCCTGCCATCATTCACTATGAACTGGACTTTGTGTTTACAGGCAGTAGGGCCTGCCATCATTCACTTTGAACTGGACTGTGTGTTTACAGGCAGTAGGGCCTGCCATCATTCACTTTGAACTGGACTGTGTGTTTACAGGCAGTAGTACCTGACATCATTCACTATGAACTGGACTGTGTGTTTACAGGCAGTAGGGCCTGCCATTATTCACTATGAACTGGACTGTGTGTTTACAGGCAGTAGGACCTGCCATCATACACTATGAACTGGACTGTGTGTTTACAGGCAGTAGGGCCTGCCATTATTCACTTTGAACTGGACTGTGTGATTCCAGGCAGTAGAGCCTGCCATCATTCACTTTGAACTGGACTTTGTGTTTACAGGCAGTAGGGCCTGCCATTATTCACTTTGAACTGGACTGTGTGATTCCAGGCAGTAGAACCTGCCATCATTCACTTTGAACTGGACTGTGTGTTTACAGGCAGTAGGGCCTGCCATCATTCACTATGAACTGGACTGTGTGTATACAGGCAGTAGGGCATGCCATCATTCACTTTGAAATGGACTGTGTGTTTACAGTCAGTAGGGCCTGCCATCATTCACTATGAACTGGACTGTGTGTATACAGGCAGTAGGGCCTGCCATCATTCACTTTGAACTGGACTGTGTGTTTCCAGGCAGTAGGGCCTGCCATCATTCACTATGAACTGGACTGTGTGTATACAGGCAGTAGGGCCTGCCATCAATCACTATGAACTGGACTTTGTGTTTCCAGGCAGTAGGGCCTGCCATCATTCACTATGAACTGGACTGTGTGTATACAGGCAGTAGGGCCTGCCATCATTCACTATGAACTGGACTGTGTGTTTCCAGGCAGTAGGGCCTGCCTTCATTCACTATGAACTGGACTGTGTGTTTACAGGCAGTATTGCCTGCATTCATTCACTATGAATTGGACTGTGTGTTTCCAGGCAGTAGGGCCTGCCATCATTCACTATGAACTGGACTGTGTGTTTACAGGCAGTAGGGCCTGCCATCATTCACTATGAACTGGACTGTGTGTTTACAGGCAGTAGGATCTGCCATTATTCACTATGAACTGGACTGTGTGTTTACAGGCAGTAGGACCTGCCATCATTCACTATGAACGGGACTGTGTGTTTACAGGCAGTAGGATCTGCCATCATTCACTTTGAACTGGACTGTGTGTTTACAGGCAGTAGGGCCTGCCATCATTCACTATGAATTGGACTGTGTGTTTACAGGCAGTAGAGCCTGACATCAAATCACTATGAACTGGACTGTGTGTTTACAGGCAGTAGGGCCTGCCATCATTCACTATGAATTGGACTGTGTGTTTACAGGCAGTAGAGCCTGCCATCATTCACTATGAACTGGACTGTGTGTTTCCAGGCAGTAGGGCCTGCCATCATTCACTATTAACTGGACTTTGTGTTTACAGGCAGTAGGGCCTGCCATCATTCACTTTGAACTGGACTGTGTGTTTAAAAGCAGTAGGACCTGCCATCATTCACTATGAACTGGACTGTGTGTTTACAGGCAGTAGGGCCTGCCATTATTCACTATGAACTGGACTGTGTGTTTACAGGCAGTATTGCCTGCCTTCATTCACTATGAATTGGACTGTGTGTTTACAGGCAGTAGAGCCTGACATCATTCACTATGAACTGGACTGTGTGTTTCCAGGCAGTAGGGCCTGCCATCATTCACTATGAACTGGACTTTGTGTTTACAGGCAGTAGGGCCTGCCATCATTCACTTTGAACTGGACTGTGTGTTTACAGGCAGTAGGACCTGCCATCATTCACTATGAACAGGACTGTGTGTTTACAGGCAGTAAGGCCTGCCATTATTCACTATGAACTGGACTGTGTGTTTACAGGCAGTAGGACCTGCCGTCATACACTATGAACTGGACTGTGTGTTTACAGGCAGTAGGATCTGCCATCATTCACTTTGAACTGGACTGTGTGTTTACAGGCAGTAGGGCCTGCCATCATTCACTATGAATTGGACTGTGTGTTTACAGGCAGTAGAGCCTGACATCATTCACTATGAACTGGACTGTGTGTTTACAGGCAGTTGGGCCTGCCATCATTCACTATGAATTGGACTGTGTGTTTACAGGCAGTAGAGCCTGCCATCATTCACTATGAACTGGACTGTGTGTTTACAGGCAGTAGAGCCTGCGATCATTCACTATGAACTGGACTGTGTGTTTCCAGGCAGTAGGGCCTGCCATCATTCACTATGAACTGGACTTTGTGTTTACAGGCAGTAGGTCCTGCCATCATTGACTTTGAACTGGACTGTGTGTTTACAGGCAGTAGGACCTGCCATCATTCACTATGAACTGGACTGTGTGTTTACAGGCAGTAGGGCCTGCCATTATTCACTATGAACTGGACAGTGTGTTTACAGGCAGTAGGACCTGCCATCATACACTATGAACTGGACTGTGTGTTTACAGGCAGTAGGGCCTGGCATTATTCACTTTGAACTGGACTGTGTGATTCCAGGCAGTAGAGCCTGCCATAATTCACTTGGAACTGGACTGTGTGTTTACAGGCAGTAGGGCATGCCATTATTCACTTTGAACTGGACTGTGTGATTCCAGGCAGTAGAGCCTGCCATCATTCACTTTGAAATGGACTGTGTCTTTACAGGCAGTAGGGCCTGCCATCATTCACTATGAACTGGACTGTGTGTATACAGGCAGTAGGGCCTGCCATCATTCACTTTGAACTGGACTGTGTGTTTACAGGCAGTAGGGCCTGCCATCATTTACTATGAACTGGACTGTGTGTATACAGGCAGTAGGGCCTGCCATCATTCACTTTGAACTGGACTGTGTGTTTCCAGGCAGTAGGGCCTGCCATCATTCACTATGAACTGGACTGTGTGTATACAGGCAGTAGGGCCTGCCATCAATCACTATGAACTGGACTTTGTGTTTCCAGGCAGTAGGGCCTGCCATCATTCACTATGAACTGGACTGTGTGTATACAGGCAGTAGGGCCTGCCATCATTCACTATGAACTGGACTGTGTGTTTCCAGGCAGTAGGGCCTGCCTTCATTCACTATGAACTGGACTGTGTGTTTACAGGCAGTATTGCCTGCCTTCATTCACTATGAATTGGACTGTGTGTTTCCAGGCAGTAGGGCCTGCCATCATTCACTTTGAACTGGAATGTGTGTTTACAGGCAGTAGGACCTGCCATCATTCACTATGAACTGGACTGTGTGTTTACAGGCAGTAGGATCTGCCATTATTCACTATGAACTGGAATGTGTGTTTACAGGCAGTAGGACCTGCCATCATTCACTATGAACTGGACTGTGTGTTTACAGGCAGTAGGATCTGCCATCATTCACTTTGAACTGGACTGTGTGTTTACAGGCAGTATGGCCTGCCATCATTCACTATGAATTGGACTGTGTGTTTACAGGCAGTAGAGCCTGACATCATTCACTATGAACTGGACTGTGTGTTTACAGGCAGTAGGGCCTGCCATCATTCACTATGAATTGGACTGTGTGTTTACAGGCAGTAGAGCCTGCCATCATTCACTATGAACTGGACTGTGTGTTTCCAGGCAGTAGGTCCTGCCATCATTCACTATGAACTGGACTTTGTGTTTACATGCAGTAGGGCCTGCCATCATTCACTTTGAACTGGACTGTGTGTTTACAGGCAGTAGGGCCTGCCATCATTCACTTTGAACTGGACTGTGTGTTTACAGGCAGTAGTACCTGCCATCATTCACTATGAACTGGACTGTGTGTTTACAGGCAGTAGGGCCTGCCATTATTCACTATGAACTGGACTGTGTGTTTACAGGCAGTAGGGCCTGCCATTATTCACTTTGAACTGGACTGTGTGATTCCAGGCAGTAGAGCCTGCCATCATTCACTTTGAACTGGACTTTGTGTTTACAGGCAGTAGGGCCTGCCATTATTCACTTTGAACTGGACTGTGTGATTCCAGGCAGTAGAGCCTGCCATCATTCACTTTGAACTGGACTGTGTGTTTACAGGCAGTAGGGCCTGCCATCATTCACTATGAACTGGACTGTGTGTATACAGGCAGTAGGGCATGCCATCATTCACTTTGAAATGGACTGTGTGTTTACAGTCAGTAGGGCCTGCCATCATTCACTATGAACTGGACTGTGTGTATACAGGCAGTAGGGCCTGCCATCATTCACTTTGAACTGGACTGTGTGTTTCCAGGCAGTAGGGCCTGCCATCATTCACTATGAACTGGACTGTGTGTATACAGGCAGTAGGGCCTGCCATCAATCACTATGAACTGGACTTTGTGTTTCCAGGCAGTAGGGCCTGCCATCATTCACTATGAACTGGACTGTGTGTATACAGGCAGTAGGGCCTGCCATCATTCACTATGAACTGGACTGTGTGTTTCCAGGCAGTAGGGCCTGCCTTCATTCACTATGAACTGGACTGTGTGTTTACAGGCAGTATTGCCTGCCTTCATTCACTATGAATTGGACTGTGTGTTTCCAGGCAGTAGGGCCTGCCATCATTCACTATGAACTGGACTGTGTGTTTACAGGCAGTAGGGCCTGACATCATTCACTATGAACTGGACTGTGTGTTTACAGGCAGTAGGGCCTGCCATCATTCACTATGAATTGGACTGTGTGTTTACAGGCAGTAGAGCCTGCCATCATTCACTATGAACTGGACTGTGTGTTTCCAGGCAGTAGGTCCTGCCATCATTCACTATGAACTGGACTTTGTGTTTACAGGCAGTAGGGCCTGCCATCATTCACTTTGAACTGGACTGTGTGTTTACAGGCAGTAGGGCCTGCCATCATTCACTTTGAACTGGACTGTGTGTTTACAGGCAGTAGTACCTGCCATCATTCACTATGAACTGGACTGTGTGTTTACAGGCAGTAGGGCCTGCCATTATTCACTATGAACTGGACTGTGTGTTTACAGGCAGTAGGGCCTGCCATTATTCACTTTGAACTGGACTGTGTGATTCCAGGCAGTAGAGCCTGCCATCATTCACTTTGAACTGGACTTTGTGTTTACAGGCAGTAGGGCCTGCCATTATTCACTTTGAACTGGACTGTGTGATTCCAGGCAGTAGAGCCTGCCATCATTCACTTTGAACTGGACTGTGTGTTTACAGGCAGTAGGGCCTGCCATCATTCACTATGAACTGGACTGTGTGTATACAGGCAGTAGGGCATGCCATCATTCCCTTTGAAATGGACTGTGTGTTTACAGTCAGTAGGGCCTGCCATCATTCACTATGAACTGGACTGTGTGTATACAGGCAGTAGGGCCTGCCATCATTCACTTTGAACTGGACTGTGTGTTTCCAGGCAGTAGGGCCTGCCATCATTCACTATGAACTGGACTGTGTGTATACAGGCAGTAGGGCCTGCCATCAATCACTATGAACTGGACTTTGTGTTTCCAGGCAGTAGGGCCTGCCATCATTCACTATGAACTGGACTGTGTGTATACAGGCAGTAGGGCCTGCCATCATTCACTATGAACTGGACTGTGTGTTTCCAGGCAGTAGGGCCTGCCTTCATTCACTATGAACTGGACTGTGTGTTTACAGGCAGTATTGCCTGCCTTCATTCACTATGAATTGGACTGTGTGTTTCCAGGCTGTAGGGCCTGCCATCATTCACTATGAAATGGACTGTGTGTTTACAGGCAGTAGGGCCTGCCATCATTCACTATGAACTGGACTGTGTGTTTACAGGCAGTAGGATCTGCCATTATTCACTATGAACGGGACTGTGTGTTTACAGGCAGTAGGATCTGCCATCATTCACTTTGAACTGTACTGTGTGTTTACAGGCAGTAGGGCCTGCCATCATTCACTATGAATTGGACTGTGTGTTTACAGGCAGTAGAGCCTGACATCAAATCACTATGAACTGGACTGTGTGTTTACAGGCAGTAGGGCCTGCCATCATTCACTATGAATTGGACTGTGTGTTTACAGGCAGTAGAGCCTGCCATCATTCACTATGAACTGGACTGTGTGTTTCCAGGCAGTAGGGCCTGCCATCATTCACTATGAACTGGACTTTGTGTTTACAGGCAGTAGGGCCTGCCATCATTCACTTTGAACTGGACTGTGTGTTTAAAAGCAGTAGGACCTGCCATCATTGACTATGAACTGGACTGTGTGTTTACAGGCAGTAGGGCCTGCCATTATTCACTATGAACTGGACTGTGTGTTTACAGGCAGTATTGCCTGCCTTCATTCACTATGAATTGGACTGTGTGTTTCCAGGCAGTAGGGCCTGCCATCATTCACTATGAACTGGACTGTGTGTTTACAGGCAGTAGGGCCTGCCATCATTCACTATGAACTGGACTGTGTGTTTACAGGCAGTAGGATCTGCCATTAGTCACTATGAACTGGACTGTGTGTTTACAGGCAGTAGGACCTGCCATCATTCACTATGAACTGGACTGTGTGTTTACAGGCAGTAGGATCTGCCATCATTCACTTTGAACTGGACTGTGTGTTTACAGGCAGTAGGGCCTGCCATCATTCACTATGAATTGGACTGTGTGTTTACAGGCAGTAGAGCCTGACATCATTCACTATGAACTGGACTGTGTGTTTACAGGCAGTAGGGCCTGCCATCATTCACTATGAATTGGACTGTGTGTTTACAGGCAGTAGAGCCTGCCATCATTCACTATGAACTGGACTGTGTGTTTCCAGGCAGTAGGGCCTGCCATCATTCACTATGAACTGGACTTTGTGTTTACAGGCAGTAGGGCCTGCCATCATTCACTTTGAACTAGACTGTGTGTTTAAAAGCAGTAGGACCTGCCATCATTCACTATGAACTGGACTGTGTGTTTACAGGCAGTAGGGCCTGCCATTATTCACTATGAACTGGACTGTGTGTTTACAGGCAGTAGGACCTGCCATTATTCACTATGAACTGGACTGTGTGTTTACAGGCAGTAGGATCTGCCATCATTCACTTTGAACTGGACTGTGTGTTTACAGGCAGTAGGGCCTGCCATCATTCACTATGAATTGGACTTTGTGTTTACAGGCAGTAGAGCCTGACATCATTCACTATGAATTGGACTGTGTGTTTACAGGCAGTAGAGCCTGACATCAAATCACTATGAACTGGACTGTGTGTTTACAGGCAGTAGGGCCTGCCATCATTCACTTTGAACTGGACTGTGTGTTTAAAAGCAGTAGGACCTGCCATCATTCACTATGAACTGGACTTTGTGTTTACAGGCAGTAGGGCCTGCCATCATTCACTTTGAACTAGACTGTGTGTTTAAAAGCAGTAGGACCTGCCATCATTCACTATGAACTGGACTGTGTGTTTACAGGCAGTAGGGCCTGCCATTATTCACTATGAACTGGACTGTGTGTTTACAGGCAGTAGGACCTGCCATTATTCACTATGAACTGGACTGTGTGTTTACAGGCAGTAGGATCTGCCATCATTCACTTTGAACTGGACTGTGTGTTTACAGGCAGTAGGGCCTGCCATCATTCACTATGAATTGGACTTTGTGTTTACAGGCAGTAGAGCCTGACATCATTCACTATGAACTGAACTGTGTGTTTACAGGCAGTAGAGCCTGCCATCATTCACTATGTACTGGACTGTGTGTTTACAGGCAGTAGGGCCTGCCATCATTCACTATGAACTGGACTGTGTGTTTCCAAGCAGTAGGAACCGGCCATCATTCACCATGAACTGGACTGTGTGTTTCCAGGCAGTAGGACCTGCCATCATTCACTATGAACTGGACTGTGTGTTTCCAGGCAGTAGGGCCTGCCATCATTCACTATGAACTGGACTGTGTGTTTCCAGGCAGTAGGGCCTGCCATCATTCACTATGAACTGGACTGTGTGTTTCCAGGCAGTAGGACCTGCCATCATTCACTATGAACTGGACTGTGTGTTTACAGGCAGTAGGACCTGCCATCATTCACTATGAATTGGACTGTGTGTTTCCAGGCAGTAGGGCCTGCCATCATTCACTATGAACTGGACTGTGTGTTTACAGGCAGTAGGGCCTGCCATCATTCACTATGAACTGGACTGTGTGTTTACAGGCAGTAGGATCTGCCATTATTCACTATGAACTGGACTGTGTGTTTACAGGCAGTAGGACCTGCCATCATTCACTATGAATTGGACTGTGTGTTTACATGCAGTAGAGCCTGCCATCATTCACTATGAACTGGACTGTGTGTTTACAGGCAGTAGGATCTGCCATCATTCACTTTGAACTGGACTGTGTGTTTACAGGCAGTAGGGCCTGCCATCATTCACTATGAATTGGACTGTGTGTTTACATGCAGTAGAGCCTGCCATCATTCACTATGAACTGGACTGTGTGTTTACAGGCAGTAGGGCCTGCCATCATTCACTATGAATTGGACTGTGTGTTTACAGGCAGTAGAGCCTGCCATCATTCACTATGAACTGGACTGTGTGTTTCCAGGCAGTAGGGCCTGCCATCATTCACTATGAACTGGACTTTGTGTTTACAGGCAGTAGGGCCTGCCATCATTCACTTTGAACTGGACTGTGTGTTTAAAAGCAGTAGGACCTGCCATCATTCACTATGAACTGGACTGTGTGTTTACAGGCAGTAGGGCCTGCCATTATTCAGTATGAACTGGAATGTGTGTTTACAGGCAGTAGGACCTGCCATTATTCACTATGAACTGGACTGTGTGTTTACAGGCAGTAGGATCTGCCATCATTCACTTTGAACTGGACTGTGTGTTTACAGGCAGTAGGGCCTGCCATCATTCACTATGAATTGGACTTTGTGTTTACAGGCGGTAGAGCCTGACATCATTCACTATGAACTGGACTGTGTGTTTACAGGCAGTTGGGCCTGCCATCATTCACTATGAATTGGACTGTGTGTTTACAGGCAGTAGAGCCTGCCATCATTCACTATGTACTGGACTGTGTGTTTACAGGCAGTAGGGCCTGCCATCATTCACTATGAACTGGACTGTGTGTTTCCAAGCAGTAGGAACCGGCCATCATTCACCATGAACTGGACTGTGTGTTTCCAGGCAGTAGGACCTGCCATCATTCACTATGAACTGGACTGTGTGTTTCCAGGCAGTAGGGCCTGCCATCATTCACTATGAACTGGACTGTGTGTTTCCAGGCAGTAGGGCCTGCCATCCTTCACTATGAACTGGACTGTGTGTTTCCAGGCAGTAGGACCTGCCATCATTCACTATGAACTGGACTGTGTGTTTACAGGCAGTAGGACCTGCCATCATTCACTATGAATTGGACTGTGTGTTTCCAGGCAGTAGGGCCTGCCATCATTCACTATGAACTGGACTGTGTGTTTACAGGCAGTAGGGCCTGCCATCATTCACTATGAACTGGACTGTGTGTTTACAGGCAGTAGGATCTGCCATTATTCACTATGAACTGGACTGTGTGTTTACAGGCAGTAGGACCTGCCATCATTCACTATGAACTGGACTGTGTGTTTACAGGCAGTAGGATCTGCCATCATTCACTTTGAACTGGACTGTGTGTTTACAGGCAGTAGGGCCTGCCATCATTCACTATGAACTGGACTGTGTGTTTACAGGCAGTAGAGCCTGACATCATTCACTATGAACTGGACTGTGTGTTTACAGGCAGTAGGGCCTGCCATCATTCACTATGAATTGGACTGTGTGTTTACAGGCAGTAGAGCCTGCCATCATTCACTATGAACTGGACTGTGTGTTTCCAGGCAGTAGGGCCTGCCATCATTCACTATGAACTGGACTTTGTGTTTACAGGCAGTAGGGCCTGCCATCATTCACTTTGAACTGGACTGTGTGTTTAAAAGCAGTAGGACCTGCCATCATTCACTATGAACTGGACTGTGTGTTTACAGGCAGTAGGGCCTGCCATTATTCACTATGAACTGGACTGTGTGTTTACAGGCAGTAGGACCTGCCATTATTCACTATGAACTGGACTGTGTGTTTACAGGCAGTAGGATCTGCCATCATTCACTTTGAACTGGACTGTGTGTTTACAGGCAGTAGGGCCTGCCATCATTCACTATGAATTGGACTTTGTGTTTACAGGCAGTAGAGCCTGACATCATTCACTATGAACTGGACTGTGTGTTTACAGGCAGTTGGGCCTGCCATCATTCACTATGAATTGGACTGTGTGTTTACAGGCAGTAGAGCCTGCCATCATTCACTATGTACTGGACTGTGTGTTTACAGGCAGTAGGGCCTGCCATCATTCACTATGAACTGGACTGTGTGTTTCCAAGCAGTAGGAACCGGCCATCATTCACCATGAACTGGACTGTGTGTTTCCAGGCAGTAGGACCTGCCATCATTCACTCTGAACTGGACTGTGTGTTTCCAGGCAGTAGGGCCTGCCATCATTCACTATGAACTGGACTGTGTGTTTCCAGGCAGTAGGGCCTGCCATCATTCACTATGAACTGGACTGTGTGTTTCCAGGCAGTAGGACCTGCCATCATTCACTATGAACTGGACTGTGTGTTTACAGGCAGTAGGACCTGCCATCATTCACTATGAATTGGACTGTGTGTTTCCAGGCAGCAGGGCCTGCCATCATTCACTATGAGCTGGACTGTGTGTTTCCAGGCAGTAGGGCCTGCCATCATTCACTATGAATTGGACTGTGTGTTTCCAGGCAGTTGGGCATGCCATCATTCACTATGAACTGGACAGTGTGTTTACAGGCAGTAGGGCCTGCCATTATTCACTTTGAACTGGACTGTGTGTTTCCAGGCAGTAGAGCCTGCCATCATTCACTTTGAACTGGACTGTGTGTTTACAGGCAGTAGGGCCTGCCATCATTCACTATGAACTGGACTGTGTGTATACAGGCAGTAGGGCCTGCCATCATTCACTATGAACTGGACTGTGTGTTTCCAGGCAGTAGGGCCTGCCATCATTCACTATGAACTGGACTGTGTGTTTACAGGCAGTAGGGCTGCCATCATTCACTTTGAATTGGACTGTGTGTTTCCAGGCAGTAGGGCCTGCCATCATTCACTATGAAGTGGACTGTGTGTTTCCAGGCAGTAGGGCCTGCCATCATTCACTATGAACTGGACTGTGTGTTTCCAGGCAGTAGGGCCTGCCATCATTTTCTATGAACTGGACTGTGTGTTTACAGGCAGTAGGGCATGCCATCATTCACTATGAACTGGACTGTGTGTTTCCAGGCAGTAGGGCCTGCCATCATTCACTATGAATTGGACTGTGTGTTTACAGGCAGTAGAGCCTGCCATCATTCACTATGAACTGGACTGTGTGTTTCCAGGCAGTAGGGCCTGCCATCATTCACTATGAACTGGACTGTGTGTTTCCAGGCAGTAGGACCTGCCATCATTCACCATGAACTGGACTGTGTGTTTCCAGGTTGTAGGACCTGCCATCATTCACTATGAATTGGACTGTGTGTTTCCAGGCAGTAGGGCCTGCCATCATTCACTATGAACTGGACTGTGTGTTTCCAGGCAGTAGGACCTGCCATCATTCACTATGAACTGGACTGTGTGTTTACAGGCAGTAGGACCTGCCATCATTCACTATGAATTGGACTGTGTGTTTCCAGGCAGCAGGGCCTGCCATCATTCACTATGAACTGGACTGTGTGTTTCCAGGCAGTAGGGCCTGCCATCATTCACTATGAACTGGACTGTGTGTTTACAGGCAGTAGGGTCTGCCATCATTCACTATGAACTGGACAGTGTGTTTACAGGCAGTAGGGCCTGCCATTATTCACTATGAACTGGACTGTGTGAATCCAGGCAGTAGAGCCTGCCATCATTCACTTTGAACTGGACGGTGTGTTTACAGGCAGTAGGGCCTGCCATCATTCACTATGAACTGGACTGTGTTTATACAGGCAGTAGGGCCTGCCATCATTCACTATGAACTGGACTGTGTGTTTACAGGCAGTAGGATCTGCCATCATTCACTTTGAACTGGACTGTGTGTTTACAGGCAGAAGGGCCTGCCATCATTCACTATGAATTGGACTGTGTGTTTACAGGCAGTAGAGCCTGACATCAAATCACTATGAACTGGACTGTGTGTTTACAGGCAGTAGGGCCTGCCATCATTCACTATGAATTGGACTGTGTGTTTACAGGCAGTAGAGCCTGCCATCATTCACTATGAACTGGACTGTGTGTTTCCAGGCAGTAGGGCCTGCCATCATTTACTATGAACTGGACTTTGTGTTTACAGGCAGTAGGCCTGCCATCATTCACTTTGAACTGGACTGTGTGTTTAAAAGCAGTAGGACCTGCCATCATTCACTATGAACTGGACTGTGTGTTTCCAGGCAGTAGGACCTGCCATCATTCACTATGAACTGGACTGTGTGTTTACAGGCAGTAGGACCTGCCATCATTCACTATGAATTGGACTGTGTGTTTCCAGGCAGTAGGGCCTGCCATCATTCACTATGAACTGGACTGTGTGTTTACAGGCAGTAGGGCCTGCCATCATTCACTATGAACTGGACTGTGTGTTTACAGGCAGTAGGATCTGCCATTATTCACTATGAACTGGACTGTGTGTTTACAGGCAGTAGGACCTGCCATCATTCACTATGAACTGGACTGTGTTTACAGGCAGTAGGATCTGCCATCATTCACTTTGAACTGGACTGTGTGTTTACAGGCAGTAGGGCCTGCCATCATTCACTATGAATTGGACTGTGTGTTTACATGCAGTAGAGCCTGCCATCATTCACTATGAACTGGACTGTGTGTTTACAGGCAGTAGGGCCTGCCATCATTCACTATGAATTGGACTGTGTGTTTACAGGCAGTAGAGCCTGCCATCATTCACTATGAACTGGACTGTGTGTTTCCAGGCAGGAGGGCCTGCCATCATTCACTATGAACTGGACTTTGTGTTTACAGGCAGTAGGGCCTGCCATCATTCACTTTGAACTGGACTGTGTGTTTAAAAGCAGTAGGACCTGCCATCATTCACTATGAACTGGACTGTGTGTTTACAGGCAGTAGGGCCTGCCATTATTCACTATGAACTGGACGGTGTGTTTACAGGCAGTAGGACCTGCCATTATTCACTATGAACTGGACTGTGTGTTTACAGGCAGTAGGATCTGCCATCATTCACTTTGAACTGGACTGTGTGTTTACAGGCAGTAGGGCCTGCCATCATTCACTATGAATTGGACTTTGTGTTTACAGGCAGTAGAGCCTGACATCATTCACTATGAACTGGACTGTGTGTTTACAGGCAGTTGGGCCTGCCATCATTCACTATGAATTGGACTGTGTGTTTACAGGCAGTAGAGCCTGCCATCATTCACTATGTACTGGACTGTGTGTTTACAGGCAGTAGGGCCTGCCATCATTCACTATGAACTGGACTGTGTGTTTCCAAGCAGTAGGACCTGCCATCATTCACCATGAACTGGACTGTGTGTTTCCAGGCAGTAGGACCTGCCATCATTCACTATGAACTGGACTTTGTGTTTACAGGCAGTAGGGCCTGCCATCATTCACTATGAACTGGACTGTGTGTTTCCAGGCAGTAGGGCCTGCCATCCTTCACTATGAACTGGACTGTGTGTTTCCAGGCAGTAGGACCTGCCATCATTCACTATGAACTGGACTGTGTGTTTACAGGCAGTAGGACCTGCCATCATTCACTATGAATTGGACTGTGTGTTTCCAGGCAGTAGGGCCTGCCATCATTCACTATGAACTGGACTGTGTGTTTACAGGCAGTAGGGCCTGCCATCATTCACTATGAACTGGACTGTGTGTTTACAGGCAGTAGGATCTGCCATTATTCACTATGAACTGGACTGTGTGTTTACAGGCAGTAGGACCTGCCATCATTCACTATGAACTGGACTGTGTGTTTACAGGCAGTAGGATCTGCCATCATTCACTTTGAACTGGACTGTGTGTTTACAGGCAGTAGGGCCTGCCATCATTCACTATGAATTGGACTGTGTGTTTACAGGCAGTAGAGCCTGACATCATTCACTATGAACTGGACTGTGTGTTTACAGGCAGTAGGGCCTGCCATCATTCACTATGAATTGGACTGTGTGTTTACAGGCAGTAGAGCCTGCCATCATTCACTATGAACTGGACTGTGTGTTTCCAGGCAGTAGGGCCTGCCATCATTCACTATGAACTGGACTTTGTGTTTACAGGCAGTAGGGCCTGCCATCATTCACTTTGAACTGGACTGTGTGTTTAAAAGCAGTAGGACCTGCCATCATTCACTATGAACTGGACTGTGTGTTTACAGGCAGTAGGGCCTGCCATTATTCACTATGAACTGGACTGTGTGTTTACAGGCAGTAGGACCTGCCATTATTCACTATGAACTGGACTGTGTGTTTACAGGCAGTAGGATCTGCCATCATTCACTTTGAACTGGACTGTGTGTTTACAGGCAGTAGGGCCTGCCATCATTCACTATGAATTGGACTTTGTGTTTACAGGCAGTAGAGCCTGACATCATTCACTATGAACTGGACTGTGTGTTTACAGGCAGTTGGGCCTGCCATCATTCACTATGAATTGGACTGTGTGTTTACAGGCAGTAGAGCCTGCCATCATTCACTATGTACTGGACTGTGTGTTTACAGGCAGTAGGGCCTGCCATCATTCACTATGAACTGGACTGTGTGTTTCCAAGCAGTAGGAACCGGCCATCATTCACCATGAACTGGACTGTGTGTTTCCAGGCAGTAGGACCTGCCATCATTCACTCTGAACTGGACTGTGTGTTTCCAGGCAGTAGGGCCTGCCATCATTCACTATGAACTGGACTGTGTGTTTCCAGGCAGTAGGGCCTGCCATCATTCACTATGAACTGGACTGTGTGTTTCCAGGCAGTAGGACCTGCCATCATTCACTATGAACTGGACTGTGTGTTTACAGGCAGTAGGACCTGCCATCATTCACTATGAATTGGACTGTGTGTTTCCAGGCAGCAGGGCCTGCCATCATTCACTATGAGCTGGACTGTGTGTTTCCATGCAGTAGGGCCTGCCATCATTCACTATGAACTGGACTGTGTGTTTACAGGCAGTAGGGCTGCCAACATTCACTTTGAATTGGACTGTGTGTTTCCAGGCAGTAGGGCCTGCCATCATTCACTATGAAGTGGACTGTGTGTTTCCAGGCAGTAGGGCCTGCCATCATTCACTATGAACTGGACTGTGTGTTTCCAGGCAGTAGGGCCTGCCATCATTTTCTATGAACTGGACTGTGTGTTTACAGGCAGTAGGGCATGCCATCATTCACTATGAACTGGACTGTGTGTTTCCAGGCAGTAGGGCCTGCCATCATTCACTATGAATTGGACTGTGTGTTTACAGGCAGTAGAGCCTGCCATCATTCACTATGAACTGGACTGTGTGTTTCCAGGCAGTAGGGCCTGCCATCATTCACTATGAACTGGACTGTGTGTTTCCAGGCAGTAGGACCTGCCATCATTCACCATGAACTGGACTGTGTGTTTCCAGGTTGTAGGACCTGCCATCATTCACTATGAATTGGACTGTGTGTTTCCAGGCAGTAGGGCCTGCCATCATTCACTATGAACTGGACTGTGTGTTTCCAGGCAGTAGGACCTGCCATCATTCACTATGAACTGGACTGTGTGTTTACAGGCAGTAGGACCTGCCATCATTCACTATGAATTGGACTGTGTGTTTCCAGGCAGCAGGGCCTGCCATCATTCACTATGAACTGGACTGTGTGTTTCCAGGCAGTAGGGCCTGCCATCATTCACTATGAACTGGACTGTGTGTTTCCAGGCAGTAGGGTCTGCCATCATTCACTATGAACTGGACAGTGTGTTTACAGGCAGTAGGGCCTGCCATTATTCACTATGAACTGGACTGTGTGATTCCAGGCAGTAGAGCCTGCCATCATTCACTTTGAACTGGACGGTGTGTTTACAGGCAGTAGGGCCTGCCATCATTCACTATGAACTGGACTGTGTTTATACAGGCAGTAGGGCCTGCCATCATTCACTATGAACTGGACTGTGTGTTTACTGGCAGTAGGATCTGCCATCATTCACTTTGAACTGGACTGTGTGTTTACAGGCAGTAGGGCCTGCCATCATTCACTATGAATTGGACTGTGTGTTTACAGGCAGTAGAGCCTGACATCAAATCACTATGAACTGGACTGTGTGTTTACAGGCAGTAGGGCCTGCCATCATTCACTATGAATTGGACTGTGTGTTTACAGGCAGTAGAGCCTGCCATCATTCACTATGAACTGGACTGTGTGTTTCCAGGCAGTAGGGCCTGCCATCATTCACTATGAACTGGACTTTGTGTTTACAGGCAGTAGGGCCTGCCATCATTCACTTTGAACTGGACTGTGTGTTTAAAAGCAGTAGGACCTGCCATCATTCACTATGAACTGGACTGTGTGTTTCCAGGCAGTAGGACCTGCCATCATTCACTATGAACTGGACTGTGTGTTTACAGGCAGTAGGACCTGCCATCATTCACTATGAATTGGACTGTGTGTTTCCAGGCAGTAGGGCCTGCCATCATTCACTATGAACTGGACTGTGTGTTTACAGGCAGTAGGGCCTGCCATCATTCACTATGAACTGGACTGTGTGTTTACAGGCAGTAGGATCTGCCATTATTCACTATGAACTGGACTGTGTGTTTACAGGCAGTAGGACCTGCCATCATTCACTATGAACTGGACTGTGTGTTTACAGGCAGTAGAGCCTGACATCATTCACTATGAACTGGACTGTGTGTTTACAGGCAGTTGGGCCTGCCATCATTCACTATGAATTGGACTGTGTGTTTACAGGCAGTAGAGCCTGCCATCATTCACTATGTACTGGACTGTGTGTTTACAGGCAGTAGGGCCTGCCATCATTCACTATGAACTGGACTGTGTGTTTCCAAGCAGTAGGAACCGGCCATCATTCACCATGAACTGGACTGTGTGTTTCCAGGCAGTAGGACCTGCCATCATTCACTCTGAACTGGACTGTGTGTTTCCAGGCAGTAGGGCCTGCCATCATTCACTATGAACTGGACTGTGTGTTTCCAGGCAGTAGGGCCTGCCATCATTCACTATGAACTGGACTGTGTGTTTCCAGGCAGTAGGACCTGCCATCATTCACTATGAACTGGACTGTGTGTTTACAGGCAGTAGGACCTGCCATCATTCACTATGAATTGGACTGTGTGTTTCCAGGCAGCAGGGCCTGCCATCATTCACTATGAGCTGGACTGTGTGTTTCCAGGCAGTAGGGCCTGCCATCATTCACTATGAACTGGACTGTGTGTTTACAGGCAGTAGGGCTGCCATCATTCACTTTGAATTGGACTGTGTGTTTCCAGGCAGTAGGGCCTGCCATCATTCACTATGAAGTGGACTGTGTGTTTCCAGGCAGTAGGGCCTGCCATCATTCACTATGAACTGGACTGTGTGTTTCCAGGCAGTAGGGCCTGCCATCATTTTCTATGAACTGGACTGTGTGTTTACAGGCAGTAGGGCATGCCATCATTCACTATGAACTGGACTGTGTGTTTCCAGGCAGTAGGGCCTGCCATCATTCACTATGAATTGGACTGTGTGTTTACAGGCAGTAGAGCCTGCCATCATTCACTATGAACTGGACTGTGTGTTTCCAGGCAGTAGGGCCTGCCATCATTCACTATGAACTGGACTGTGTGTTTCCAGGCAGTAGGACCTGCCATCATTCACCATGAACTGGACTGTGTGTTTCCAGGTTGTAGGACCTGCCATCATTCACTATGAATTGGACTGTGTGTTTCCAGGCAGTAGGGCCTGCCATCATTCACTATGAACTGGACTGTGTGTTTCCAGGCAGTAGGACCTGCCATCATTCACTATGAACTGGACTGTGTGTTTACAGGCAGTAGGACCTGCCATCATTCACTATGAATTGGACTGTGTGTTTCCAGGCAGCAGGGCCTGCCATCATTCACTATGAACTGGACTGTGTGTTTCCAGGCAGTAGGGCCTGCCATCATTCACTATGAACTGGACTGTGTGTTTCCAGGCAGTAGGGTCTGCCATCATTCACTATGAACTGGACAGTGTGTTTACAGGCAGTAGGGCCTGCCATTATTCACTATGAACTGGACTGTGTGATTCCAGGCAGTAGAGCCTGCCATCATTCACTTTGAACTGGACGGTGTGTTTACAGGCAGTAGGGCCTGCCATCATTCACTATGAACTGGACTGTGTTTATACAGGCAGTAGGGCCTGCCATCATTCACTATGAACTGGACTGTGTGTTTACAGGCAGTAGGATCTGCCATCATTCACTTTGAACTGGACTGTGTGTTTACAGGCAGTAGGGCCTGCCATCATTCACTATGAATTGGACTGTGTGTTTACAGGCAGTAGAGCCTGACATCAAATCACTATGAACTGGACTGTGTGTTTACAGGCAGTAGGGCCTGCCATCATTCACTATGAATTGGACTGTGTGTTTACAGGCAGTAGAGCCTGCCATCATTCACTATGAACTGGACTGTGTGTTTCCAGGCAGTAGGGCCTGCCATCATTCACTATGAACTGGACTTTGTGTTTACAGGCAGTAGGGCCTGCCATCATTCACTTTGAACTGGACTGTGTGTTTAAAAGCAGTAGGACCTGCCATCATTCACTATGAACTGGACTGTGTGTTTCCAGGCAGTAGGACCTGCCATCATTCACTATGAACTGGACTGTGTGTTTACAGGCAGTAGGACCTGCCATCATTCACTATGAATTGGACTGTGTGTTTCCAGGCAGTAGGGCCTGCCATCATTCACTATGAACTGGACTGTGTGTTTACAGGCAGTAGGGCCTGCCATCATTCACTATGAACTGGACTGTGTGTTTACAGGCAGTAGGATCTGCCATTATTCACTATGAACTGGACTGTGTGTTTACAGGCAGTAGGACCTGCCATCATTCACTATGAACTGGACTGTGTGTTTACAGGCAGTAGGATCTGCCATCATTCACTTTGAACTGGACTGTGTGTTTACAGGCAGTAGGGCCTGCCATCATTCACTATGAATTGGACTGTGTGTTTACAGGCAGTAGAGCCTGCCATCATTCACTATGAACTGGACTGTGTGTTTACAGGCAGTAGGGCCTGCCATCATTCACTATGAATTGGACTGTGTGTTTACAGGCAGTAGAGCCTGCCATCATTCACTATGAACTGGACTGTGTGTTTCCAGGCAGGAGGGCCTGCCATCATTCACTATGAACTGGACTTTGTGTTTACAGGCAGTAGGGCCTGCCATCATTCACTTTGAACTGGACTGTGTGTTTAAAAGCAGTAGGACCTGCCATCATTCACTATGAACTGGACTGTGTGTTTACAGGCAGTAGGGCCTGCCATTATTCACTATGAACTGGACTGTGTGTTTACAGGCAGTAGGACCTGCCATTATTCACTATGAACTGGACTGTGTGTTTACAGGCAGTAGGATCTGCCATCATTCACTTTGAACTGGACTGTGTGTTTACAGGCAGTAGGGCCTGCCATCATTCACTATGAATTGGACTTTGTGTTTACAGGCAGTAGAGCCTGACATCATTCACTATGAACTGGACTGTGTGTTTACAGGCAGTTGGGCCTGCCATCATTCACTATGAATTGGACTGTGTGTTTACAGGCAGTAGAGCCTGCCATCATTCACTATGTACTGGACTGTGTGTTTACAGGCAGTAGGGCCTGCCATCATTCACTATGAACTGGACTGTGTGTTTCCAAGCAGTAGGAACCGGCCATCATTCACCATGAACTGGACTGTGTGTTTCCAGGCAGTAGGACCTGCCATCATTCACTATGAACTGGACTTTGTGTTTACAGGCAGTAGGGCCTGCCATCATTCACTATGAACTGGACTGTGTGTTTCCAGGCAGTAGGGCCTGCCATCCTTCACTATGAACTGGACTGTGTGTTTCCAGGCAGTAGGACCTGCCATCATTCACTATGAACTGGACTGTGTGTTTACAGGCAGTAGGACCTGCCATCATTCACTATGAATTGGACTGTGTGTTTCCAGGCAGTAGGGCCTGCCATCATTCACTATGAACTGGACTGTGTGTTTACAGGCAGTAGGGCCTGCCATCATTCACTATGAACTGGACTGTGTGTTTACAGGCAGTAGGATCTGCCATTATTCACTATGAACTGGACTGTGTGTTTACAGGCAGTAGGACCTGCCATCATTCACTATGAACTGGACTGTGTGTTTACAGGCAGTAGGATCTGCCATCATTCACTTTGAACTGGACTATGTGTTTACAGGCAGTAGGGCCTGCCATCATTCACTATGAATTGGACTGTGTGTTTACAGGCAGTAGAGCCTGACATCATTCACTATGAACTGGACTGTGTGTTTACAGGCAGTAGGGCCTGCCATCATTCACTATGAATTGGACTGTGTGTTTACAGGCAGTAGAGCCTGCCATCATTCACTATGAACTGGACTGTGTGTTTCCAGGCAGTAGGGCCTGCCATCATTCACTATGAACTGGACTTTGTGTTTACAGGCAGTAGGGCCTGCCATCATTCACTTCGAACTGGACTGTGTGTTTAAAAGCAGTAGGACCTGCCATCATTCACTATGAACTGGACTGTGTGTTTACAGGCAGTAGGGCCTGCCATTATTCACTATGAACTGGACTGTGTGTTTACAGGCAGTAGGACCTGCCATTATTCACTATGAACTGGACTGTGTGTTTACAGGCAGTAGGATCTGCCATCATTCACTTTGAACTGGACTGTGTGTTTACAGGCAGTAGGGCCTGCCATCATTCACTATGAATTGGACTTTGTGTTTACAGGCAGTAGAGCCTGACATCATTCACTATGAACTGGACTGTGTGTTTACAGGCAGTTGGGCCTGCCATCATTCACTATGAATTGGACTGTGTGTTTACAGGCAGTAGAGCCTGCCATCATTCACTATGTACTGGACTGTGTGTTTACAGGCAGTAGGGCCTGCCATCATTCACTATGAACTGGACTGTGTGTTTCCAAGCAGTAGGAACCGGCCATCATTCACCATGAACTGGACTGTGTGTTTCCAGGCAGTAGGACCTGCCATCATTCACTCTGAACTGGACTGTGTGTTTCCAGGCAGTAGGGCCTGCCATCATTCACTATGAACTGGACTGTGTGTTTCCAGGCAGTAGGGCCTGCCATCATTCACTATGAACTGGACTGTGTGTTTCCAGGCAGTAGGACCTGCCATCATTCACTATGAACTGGACTGTGTGTTTACAGGCAGTAGGACCTGCCATCATTCACTATGAATTGGACTGTGTGTTTCCAGGCAGCAGGGCCTGCCATCATTCACTATGAGCTGGACTGTGTGTTTCCAGGCAGTAGGGCCTGCCATCATTCACTATGAATTGGACTGTCTGTTTCCAGGCAGTTGGGCATGCCATCATTCACTATGAACTGGACAGTGTGTTTACAGGCAGTAGGGCCTGCCATTATTCACTTTGAACTGGACTGTGTGTTTCCAGGCAGTAGAGCCTGCCATCATTCACTTTGAACTGGACTGTGTGTTTACAGGCAGTAGGGCCTGCCATCATTCACTATGAACTGGACTGTGTGTATACAGGCAGTAGGGCCTGCCATCATTCACTATGAACTGGACTGTGTGTTTCCAGGCAGTAGGGCCTGCCATCATTCACTATGAACTGGACTGTGTGTTTACAGGCAGTAGGGCTGCCATCATTCACTTTGAATTGGACTGTGTGTTTCCAGGCAGTAGGGCCTGCCATCATTCACTATGAAGTGGACTGTGTGTTTCCAGGCAGTAGGGCCTGCCTTCATTCACTATGAACTGGACTGTGTGTTTCCAGGCAGTAGGGCCTGCCATCATTTTCTATGAACTGGACTGTGTGTTTACAGGCAGTAGGGCATGCCATCATTCACTATGAACTGGACTGTGTGTTTCCAGGCAGTAGGGCCTGCCATCATTCACTATGAATTGGACTGTGTGTTTACAGGCAGTAGAGCCTGCCATCATTCACTATGAACTGGACTGTGTGTTTCCAGGCAGTAGGGCCTGCCATCATTCACTATGAACTGGACTGTGTGTTTCCAGGCAGTAGGACCTGCCATCATTCACCATGAACTAGACTGTGTGTTTCCAGGTTGTAGGACCTGCCATCATTCACTATGAATTGGACTGTGTGTTTCCAGGCAGTAGGGCCTGCCATCATTCACTATGAACTGGACTGTGTGTTTCCAGGCAGTAGGACCTGCCATCATTCACTATGAACTGGACTGTGTGTTTACAGGCAGTAGGACCTGCCATCATTCACTATGAATTGGACTGTGTGTTTCCAGGCAGCAGGGCCTGCCATCATTCACTATGAACTGGACTGTGTGTTTCCAGGCAGTAGGGCCTGCCATCATTCACTATGAACTGGACTGTGTGTTTCCAGGCAGTAGGGTCTGCCATCATTCACTATGAACTGGACAGTGTGTTTACAGGCAGTAGGGCCTGCCATTATTCACTATGAACTGGACTGTGTGATTCCAGGCAGTAGAGCCTGCCATCATTCACTTTGAACTGGACGGTGTGTTTACAGGCAGTAGGGCCTGCCATCATTCACTATGAACTGGACTGTGTTTATACAGGCAGTAGGGCCTGCCATCATTCACTATGAACTGGACTGTGTGTTTACAGGCAGTAGGATCTGCCATCATTCACTTTGAACTGGACTGTGTGTTTACAGGCAGTAGGGCCTGCCATCATTCACTATGAATTGGACTGTGTGTTTACAGGCAGTAGAGCCTGACATCAAATCACTATGAACTGGACTGTGTGTTTACAGGCAGTAGGGCCTGCCATCATTCACTATGAATTGGACTGTGTGTTTACAGGCAGTAGAGCCTGCCATCATTCACTATGAACTGGACTGTGTGTTTCCAGGCAGTAGGGCCTGCCATCATTCACTATGAACTGGACTTTGTGTTTACAGGCAGTAGGTCCTGCCATCATTCACTTTGAACTGGACTGTGTGTTTAAAAGCAGTAGGACCTGCCATCATTCACTATGAACTGGACTGTGTGTTTACAGGCAGTAGGGCCTGCCATTATTCACTATGAACTGGACTGTGTGTTTACAGGCAGTATTGCCTGCCTTCATTCACTATGAATTGGACTGTGTGTTTCCAGGCAGTAGGGCCTGCCATCATTCACTATGAACTGGACTGTGTGTTTACAGGCAGTAGGGCCTGCCATCATTCACTATGAACTGGACTGTGTGTTTACAGGCAGTAGGATCTGCCATTAGTCACTATGAACTGGACTGTGTGTTTACAGGCAGTAGGACCTGCCATCATTCACTATGAACTGGACTGTGTGTTTACAGGCAGTAGGATCTGCCATCATTCACTTTGAACTGGACTGTGTGTTTACAGGCAGTAGGGCCTGCCATCATTCACTATGAATTGGACTGTGTGTTTACAGGCAGTAGAGCCTGACATCATTCACTATGAACTGGACTGTGTGTTTACAGGCAGTAGGACCTGCCATTATTCACTATGAACTGGACTGTGTGTTTACAGGCAGTAGGATCTGCCATCATTCACTTTGAACTGGACTGTGTGTTTACAGGCAGTAGGGCCTGCCATCATTCACTATGAATTGGACTGTGTGTTTACAGGCAGTAGAGCCTGACATCATTCACTATGAACTGGACTGTGTGTTTACAGGCAGTAGGACCTGCCATTATTCACTATGAACTGGACTGTGTGTTTACAGGCAGTAGGATCTGCCATCATTCACTTTGAACTGGACTGTGTGTTTACAGGCAGTAGGGCCTGCCATCATTCACTATGAATTGGACTTTGTGTTTACAGGCAGTAGAGCCTGACATCATTCACCATGAACTGGACTGTGTGTTTACAGGCAGTTGGGCCTGCCATCATTCACTATGAATTGGACTGTGTGTTTACAGGCAGTAGAGCCTGCCATCATTCACTATGTACTGGACTGTGTGTTTACAGGCAGTAGGGCCTGCCATCATTCACTATGAACTGGACTGTGTGTTTCCAAGCAGTAGGAACCGGCGATCATTCACCATGAACTGGACTGTGTGTTTCCAGGCAGTAGGACCTGCCATCATTCACTATGAACTGGACTGTGTGTTTCCAGGCAGTAGGGCCTGCCATCATTCACTATGAACTGGACTGTGTGTTTCCAGGCAGTAGGGCCTGCCATCATTCACTATGAACTGGACTGTGTGTTTCCAGGCAGTAGGACCTGCCATCATTCACTATGAACTGGACTGTGTGTTTACAGGCAGTAGGACCTGCCATCATTCACTATGAATTGGACTGTGTGTTTCCAGGCAGTAGGGCCTGCCATCATTCACTATGAACTGGACTGTGTGTTTACAGGCAGTAGGATCTGCCATTATTCACTATGAACTGGACTGTGTGTTTACAGGCAGTAGGACCTGCCATCATTCACTATGAACTGGACTGTGTGTTTACAGGCAGTAGGATCTGCCATCATTCACTTTGAACTGGACTGTGTGTTTACAGGCAGTAGGGCCTGCCATCATTCACTATGAATTGGACTGTGTGTTTACATGCAGTAGAGCCTGCCATCATTCACTATGAACTGGACTGTGTGTTTACAGGCAGTAGGGCCTGCCATCATTCACTATGAATTGGACTGTGTGTTTACAGGCAGTAGAGCCTGCCATCATTCACTATGAACTGGACTGTGTGTTTCCAGGCAGTAGGGCCTGCCATCATTCACTATGAACTGGACTTTGTGTTTACAGGCAGTAGGGCCTGCCATCATTCACTTTGAACTGGACTGTGTGTTTAAAAGCAGTAGGACCTGCCATCATTCACTATGAACTGGACTGTGTGTTTACAGGCAGTAGGGCCTGCAATTATTCACTATGAACTGGACTGTGTGTTTACAGGCAGTAGGACCTGCCATTATTCACTATGAACTGGACTGTGTGTTTACAGGCAGTAGGATCTGCCATCATTCACTTTGAACTGGACTGTGTGTTTACAGGCAGTAGGGCCTGCCATCATTCACTATGAATTGGACTTTGTGTTTACAGGCAGTAGAGCCTGACATCATTCACTATGAACTGGACTGTGTGTTTACAGGCAGTTGGGCCTGCCATCATTCACTATGAATTGGACTGTGTGTTTACATGCAGTAGATCCTGCCATCATTCACTATGTACTGGACTGTGTGTTTACAGGCAGTAGGGCCTGCCATCATTCACTATGAACTGGACTGTGTGTTTCCAAGCAGTAGGAACCGGCCATCATTCACCATGAACTGGACTGTGTGTTTCCAGGCAGTAGGACCTGCCATCATTCACTATGAACTGGACTGTGTGTTTCCAGGCAGTAGGGCCTGCCATCATTCACTATGAACTGGACTGTGTGTTTCCAGGCAGTAGGGCCTGCCATCATTCACTATGAACTGGACTGTGTGTTTCCAGGCAGTAGGACCTGCCATCATTCACTATGAACTGGACTGTGTGTTTACAGGCAGTAGGACCTGCCATCATTCACTATGAATTGGACTGTGTGTTTCCAGGCAGTAGGGCCTGCCATCATTCACTATGAACTGGACTGTGTGTTTACAGGCAGTAGGGCCTGCCATCATTCACTATGAACTGGACTGTGTGTTTACAGGCAGTAGGATCTGCCATTATTCACTATGAACTGGACTGTGTGTTTACAGGCAGTAGGACCTGCCATCATTCACTATGAACTGGACTGTGTGTTTACAGGCAGTAGGATCTGCCATCATTCACTTTGAACTGGACTGTGTGTTTACAGGCAGTAGGGCCTGCCATCATTCACTATGAATTGGACTGTGTGTTTACAGGCAGTAGAGCCTGACATCATTCACTATGAACTGGACTGTGTGTTTACAGGCAGTAGGGCCTGCCATCATTCACTATGAATTGGACTGTGTGTTTACAGGCAGTAGAGCCTGCCATCATTCACTATGAACTGGACTGTGTGTTTCCAGGCAGTAGGGCCTGCCATCATTCACTATGAACTGGACTTTGTGTTTCCAGGCAGTAGGGCCTGACATCATTCACTTTGAACTGGACTGTGTGTTTAAAAGCAGTAGGACCTGCCATCATTCACTATGAACTGGACTGTGTGTTTACAGGCAGTAGGGCCTGCCATTATTCACTATGAACTGGACTGTGTGTTTACAGGCAGTAGGACCTGCCATTATTCACTATGAACTGGACTGTGTGTTTACAGGCAGTAGGATCTGCCATCATTCACTATGAACTGGACTGTGTGTTTACAGGCAGTAGGGCCTGCCATCATTCACTATGAATTGGACTTTGTGTTTACAGGCAGTAGAGCCTGACATCATTCACTATGAACTGGACTGTGTGTTTACAGGCAGTTGGGCCTGCCATCATTCACTATGAATTGGACTGTGTGTTTACAGGCAGTAGAGCCTGCCATCATTCACTATGTACTGGACTGTGTGTTTACAGGCAGTAGGGCCTGCCATCATTCACTATGAACTGGACTGTGTGTTTCCAAGCAGTAGGAACCGGCCATCATTCACCATGAACTGGACTGTGTGTTTCCAGGCAGTTGGACCTGCCATCATTCACTATGAACTGGACTGTGTGTTTCCAGGCAGTAGGGCCTGCCATCATTCACTATGAACTGGACTGTGTGTTTCCAGGCAGTAGGGCCTGCCATCATTCACTATGAACTGGACTGTGTGTTTCCAGGCAGTAGGACCTGCCATCATTCACTATGAACTGGACTGTGTGTTTACAGGCAGTAGGACCTGCCATCATTCACTATGAATTGGACTGTGTGTTTCCAGGCAGCAGGGCCTGCCATCATTCACTATGAGCTGGACTGTGTGTTTCCAGGCAGTAGGGCCTGCCATCATTCACTATGAATTGGACTGTGTGTTTCCAGGCAGTTGGGCATGCCATCATTCACTATGAACTGGACAGTGTGTTTACAGGCAGTAGGGCCTGCCATTATTCACTTTGAACTGGACTGTGTGATTCCAGGCAGTAGAGCCTGCCATCATTCACTTTGAACTGGACTGTGTGTTTACAGGCAGTAGGGCCTGCCATCATTCACTATGAACTGGACTGTGTGTATACAGGCAGTAGGGCCTGCTATCATTCACTATGAACTGGACTGTGTGTTTCCAGGCAGTAGGGCCTGCCATCATTCACTATGAACTGGACTGTGTGTTTACAGGCAGTAGGGCTGCCATCATTCACTTTGAATTGGACTGTGTGTTTCCAGGCAGTAGGGCCTGCCATCATTCACTATGAAGTGGACTGTGTGTTTCCAGGCAGTAGGGCCTGCCATCATTCACTATGAACTGGACTGTGTGTTTCCAGGCAGTAGGGCCTGCCATCATTCACTATGAACTGGACTGTGTGTTTCCAGGCAGTAGGGCCTGCCATCATTCACTATGAACTGGACTGTGTGTTTCCAGGCAGTAGATCCTGCCATCATTTTCTATGAACTGGACTGTGTGTTTACAGGCAGTAGGGCATGCCATCATTCACTATGAACTGGACTGTGTGTTTCCAGGCAGTAGGGCCTGCCATCATTCACTATGAATTGGACTGTGTGTTTACAGGCAGTAGAGCCTGCCATCATTCACTATGAACTGGACTGTGTGTTTCCAGGCAGTAGGGCCTGCCATCATTCACTATGAACTGGACTGTGTGTTTCCAGGCAGTAGGACCTGCCATCATTCACCATGAACTGGACTGTGTGTTTCCAGGCAGTAGGACCTGCCATCATTCACTATGAATTGGACTGTGTGTTTCCAGGCAGTAGGGCCTGCCATCATTCACTATGAACTGGACTGTGTGTTTACAGGCAGTAGGACCTGCCATCATTCACTATGAACTGGACTGTGTGTTTACAGGCAGTAGGACCTGCCATCATTCACTATGAATTGGACTGTGTGTTTCCAGGCAGCAGGGCCTGCCATCATTCACTATGAACTGGACTGTGTGTTTCCAGGCAGTAGGGCGTGCCATCATTCACTATGAACTGGACTGTGTGTTTCCAGGCAGTAGGGTCTGCCATCATTCACTATGAACTGGACAGTGTGTTTACAGGCAGTAGGGCCTGTCATTATTCACTATGAACTAGACTGTGTGATTCCAGGCAGTAGAGCCTGCCATCATTCACTTTGAACTGGACGGTGTGTTTACAGGCAGTAGGGCCTGCCATCATTCACTATGAACTGGACTGTGTTTATACAGGCAGTAGGGCCTGCCATCATTCACTATGAACTGGACTGTGTGTTTCCAGGCAGTAGGGCCTGCCATCATTCACTATGAACTGGACTGTGTGTTTACAGGCAGTAGGGCCTGCCATCATTCACTTTGAACTGGACTGTGTGTTTCCAGGCAGTAGGGCCTGCCATCATTCACTATGAACTGGACTGTGTGTTTCCAGGCAGTAGGACCTGCCATCATTCACCATGAACTGGACTGTGTGTTTCCAGGCAGTAGGACCTGCCATCATTCACTATGAACTGGACTGTGTGTTTCCAGGCAGTAGCGCCTGCCATCATTCACTATGAACTGGACTGTGTGTTTCCAGGCAGTAGGGCCTGCCATCATTCACTATGAACTGGACTGTGTGTTTCCAGGCAGTAGGACCTGCCATCATTCACTATGAACTGGACTGTGTGTTTACAGGCAGTAGGACCTGCCATCATTCACTATGAATTGGACTGTTTGTTTCCAGGCAGTAGGGCCTGCCATCATTCACTATGAACTGGACTGTGTGTTTCCAGGCAGTAGGGCCTGCCATCATTCACTATGAACTGGACTGTGTGTTTCCAGGCAGTAGGGCCTGCCATCATTCACTATGAACTGGACAGTGTGTTAACAGGCAGTAGGGCCTGCCATTATTCACTTTGAACTGGACTGTGTGTTTCCAGGCAGTAGGACCTGCCATCATTCACTATGAACTGGACTGTGTGTTTACAGGCAGTAGGACCTGCCATCATTCACTATGAATTGGACTGTGTGTTTCCAGGCAGCAGGGCCTGCCATCATTCACTATGAGCTGGACTGTGTGTTTCCAGGCAGTAGGGCCTGCCATCATTCACTATGAATTGGACTGTGTGTTTCCAGGCAGTTGGGCATGCCATCATTCACTATGAACTGGACAGTGTGTTTACAGGCAGTAGGGCCTGCCATTATTCACTTTGAACTGGACTGTGTGATTCCAGGCAGTAGAGCCTGCCATCATTCACTTTGAACTGGACTGTGTGTTTACAGGCAGTAGGGCCTGCCATCATTCACTATGAACTGGACTGTGTGTACACAGGCAGTAGGGCCTGCTATCATTCACTATGAACTGGACTGTGTGTTTCCAGGCAGTAGGGCCTGCCATCATTCACTATGAACTGGACTGTGTGTTTACAGGCAGTAGGGCTGCCATCATTCACTTTGAATTGGACTGTGTGTTTCCAGGCAGTAGGGCCTGCCATCATTCACTATGAAGTGGACTGTGTGTTTCCAGGCAGTAGGGCCTGCCATCATTCACTATGAACTGGACTGTGTGTTTCCAGGCAGTAGGGCCTGCCATCATTCACTATGAACTGGACTGTGTGTTTCCAGGCAGTAGGGCCTGCCATCATTCACTATGAACTGGACTGTGTGTTTCCAGGCAGTAGATCCTGCCATCATTTTCTATGAACTGGACTGTGTGTTTACAGGCAGTAGGGCATGCCATCATTCACTATGAACTGGACTGTGTGTTTCCAGGCAGTAGGGCCTGCCATCATTCACTATGAATTGGACTGTGTGTTTACAGGCAGTAGAGCCTGCCATCATTCACTATGAACTGGACTGTGTGTTTCCAGGCAGTAGGGCCTGCCATCATTCACTATGAACTGGACTGTGTGTTTCCAGGCAGTAGGACCTGCCATCATTCACCATGAACTGGACTGTGTGTTTCCAGGCAGTAGGACCTGCCATCATTCACTATGAATTGGACTGTGTGTTTCCAGGCAGTAGGGCCTGCCATCATTCACTATGAACTGGACTGTGTGTTTACAGGCAGTAGGACCTGCCATCATTCACTATGAACTGGACTGTGTGTTTACAGGCAGTAGGACCTGCCATCATTCACTATGAATTGGACTGTGTGTTTCCAGGCAGCAGGGCCTGCCATCATTCACTATGAACTGGACTGTGTGTTTCCAGGCAGTAGGGCGTGCCATCATTCACTATGAACTGGACTGTGTGTTTCCAGGCAGTAGGGTCTGCCATCATTCACTATGAACTGGACAGTGTGTTTACAGGCAGTAGGGCCTGTCATTATTCACTATGAACTAGACTGTGTGATTCCAGGCAGTAGAGCCTGCCATCATTCACTTTGAACTGGACGGTGTGTTTACAGGCAGTAGGGCCTGCCATCATTCACTATGAACTGGACTGTGTTTATACAGGCAGTAGGGCCTGCCATCATTCACTATGAACTGGACTGTGTGTTTCCAGGCAGTAGGGCCTGCCATCATTCACTATGAACTGGACTGTGTGTTTACAGGCAGTAGGGCCTGCCATCATTCACTTTGAACTGGACTGTGTGTTTCCAGGCAGTAGGGCCTGCCATCATTCACTATGAACTGGACTGTGTGTTTCCAGGCAGTAGGACCTGCCATCATTCACCATGAACTGGACTGTGTGTTTCCAGGCAGTAGGACCTGCCATCATTCACTATGAACTGGACTGTGTGTTTCCAGGCAGTAGCGCCTGCCATCATTCACTATGAACTGGACTGTGTGTTTCCAGGCAGTAGGGCCTGCCATCATTCACTATGAACTGGACTGTGTGTTTCCAGGCAGTAGGACCTGCCATCATTCACTATGAACTGGACTGTGTGTTTACAGGCAGTAGGACCTGCCATCATTCACTATGAATTGGACTGTTTGTTTCCAGGCAGTAGGGCCTGCCATCATTCACTATGAACTGGACTGTGTGTTTCCAGGCAGTAGGGCCTGCCATCATTCACTATGAACTGGACTGTGTGTTTCCAGGCAGTAGGGCCTGCCATCATTCACTATGAACTGGACAGTGTGTTAACAGGCAGTAGGGCCTGCCATTATTCACTTTGAACTGGACTGTGTGATTCCAGGCAGTAGAGCCTGCCATCAGTGACTTTGAACTGGACTGCGTGTTTACAGGCAGTAGGGCCTGCCATCATTCACTATGAACTGGACTGTGTGTATACAGGCAGTAGGGCCTGCCATCATTCACTATGAACTGGACTGTGTGTTTCCAGGCAGTAGGGCCTGCCATCATTCACTATGAACTGGACTGTGTGTTTACAGGCAGTAGGGCCTGCCATCATTCACTATGAATTGGACTGTGTGTTTCCAGGCAGTAGGGCCTGCCATCATTCACTATGAACTGGACTGTGTGTTTCCAGGCAGTAGGGCCTGCCATCATTCACTATGAACTGGACTGTGTGTTTCCAGGCAGTAGGGCCTGCCATCATTCACTATGAACTGGACAGTGTGTTTACAGGCAGTAGGGCCTGCCATTATTCACTTTGAACTGGACTGTGTGATTCCAGGCAGTAGAGCCTGACATCATTCACTATGAACTGGAATGTGTGTTTACAGGCAGTTGGGCCTGCCATCATTCACTTTGAACTGGACTGTGTGTTTCCAGGCAGTAGGGCCTGCCATCATTCACTATGAACTGGACTGTGTGTATACAGGCAGTAGGGCCTGCCATCAATCACTATGAACTGGACTTTGTGTTTCCAGGCAGTAGGGCCTGCCATTATTCACTATGAACTGGACTGTGTGTATACAGGCAGTAGGGCCTGCCATCATTCACTATGAACTGGACTGTGTGTTTCCAGGCAGTGGAGCCTGTCATCATTCACTATGAACTGGACTGTGTGTTTACAGGCAGTAGGGCCTGACATCATTCACTTTGAACTGGACTGTGTGTTTCCAGGCAGTAGAAACTGCCATCATTCACTATGAACTGGACTGTGTGTTTACAGGCAGTAGGGCCTGTCATCATTCACTATGAACTGGACTGTGTGTTTACAGGCAGTAGGGCCTGCCATCATTCACTATGAACTGGACTGTGTGTTTCCAGGCAGTAGGATCTGCCATCATTCACTTTGAATTGGACAGTGTGTTTACAGGCAGTAGGGCCTGCCATCATTCACTATGAACTGGACTGTGTGTTTACAGGCAGTAGGGCCTGCCATCATTTACTACGAACTGGAATGTATGTTTCCAGGCAGTAGGGCCTGCCATCATTCACTATGAACTGGACTGTGTTTCCAGGCAGTAGGGACCTGCTATCATTCACTATGAACTGGACTGTGTGTTTACAGGCAGTAGGGCCTGCCATCATTACCTATGAACTGGACAGTGTGTTTACAGGCAGTAGGGCCTGCCATTATTCACTTTGAACTGGACTGTGTGATTCCAGGCAGTAGAGCCTGCCATCATTCACTTTGAACTGGACTGTGTGTTTACAGGGAGTAGGGCCTGCCATCATTCACTATGAACTGGACTGTGTGTATACAGGCTGTAGGGCCTGCCATCATTCACTTTGAACTGGACTGTGTGTTTACAGGCAGTAGGGCCTGCCATCATTCACTATGAACTGGACTGTGTGTATACAGGCAGTAGGGCCTGCCATCATTCACTTTGAACTGGACTGTGTGTTTCCAGGCAGTAGGGCCTGCCATCATTCACTATGAACTGGACTGTGTGTTTACAGGCAGTATTGCCTGCCTTCATTCACTATTAATTGGACTGTGTGTTTCCAGGCAGTAGGGCCTGCCATCATTCACTTTGAACTGGACTGTGTGTTTACAGGCAATAGGACCTGCCATCATTCACTATGAACTGGACTGTGTGTTTACAGGCAGTAGGATCCGCCATTATTCACTATGAACTGGACTGTTTGTTTACAGGCAGTTGGACCTGCCATCATTCACTATGAACTGGACTGTGTTTACAGGCAGTAGGATCTGCCATCATTCACTTTGAACTGGACTGTGTGTTTACAGGCAGTAGGGCCTGCCATCATTCACTATGAATTGGACTGTGTGTTTACAGGCAGTAGAGCCTGACATCATTCACTATGAACTGGACTGTGTGTTTACAGGCAGTAGGGCCTGCCAACATTCACTATGAATTGGACTGTGTGTTTACAGGCTGTAGAGCCTGCCATCATTCACTAGGAACTGGACTGTGTGTTTCCAGGCAGTAGGGCCTGCCATCATTCACTATGAACTGGACTTTGTGTTTACAGGCAGTAGGGCCTGCCATCATTCACTTTGAACTGGACTGTGTGTTTAAATGCAGTAGGACCTGCCATCATTCACTATGAACTGGACTGTGTGTTTACAGGCAGTAGGGCCTGCCATTATTCACTATGAACTGGACTGTGTGTTTACAGGCAGTAGGACCTGCCATTATTCACTATGAACTGGACTGTGTGTTTACAGGCAGTAGGATCTGCCATCATTCACATTGAACTGGACTGTGCGTTTACAGGCAGTAGGGCCTGCCATCATTCACTATGAATTGGACTGTGTGTTTACAGGCAGTAGAGCCTGACATCATTCACTATGAACTGGACTGTGTGTTTACAGGCAGTTGGGCCTGCCATCATTCACTATGAATTGGACTGTGTGTTTACAGGCAGTAGAGCCTGCCATCATTCACTATGAAATGGACTGTGTGTTTACAGGCAGTAGGGCCTGCCATCATTCACTATGAACTGGACTGTGTTTCCAAGCAGTAGGAACCGGCCGTCATTCACTATGAACTGGACTGTGTGTTTCCAGGCAGTAGGACCTGCCATCATTCACTATGAACTGGACTGTGTGTTTCCAGGCAGTAGGGCCTGCCATCATTCACTATGAACTGGACTGTGTGTTTCCAGGCAGTAGGGCCTGCCATCATTCACTATGAACTGGACTGTGTGTTTCCAGGCAGTAGGACCTGCCATCATTCACTTTGAACTGGACTGTGTGATTCCAGGCAGTAGAGCCTGCCATCATTCACTTTGAACTGGACTGTGTGTTTACAGGCAGTAGGGCCTGCCATCATTCACTATGAACTGGACTGTGTGTATACAGGCAGTAGTGCCTGCCATCATTCACTATGAACTGGACTGTGTGTTTCCAGGCAGTAGGGCCTGCCATCATTCACTATGAACTGGACTGTGTGTTTACAGGCAGTAGGGCCTGCCATCATTCAATATGAATTGGACTGTGTGTTTCCAGGCAGTAGGGCCTGCCATCATTCACTATGAACTGGACTGTGTGTTTCCAGGCAGTAGGGCCTGCCATCATTCACTATGAACTGGACTGTGTGTTTCCAGGCAGTAGGGCCTGCCATCATTTACTATGAACTGGACTGTGTGTTTACAGGCAGTAGGGCATGCCATCATTCACTATGAACTGGACTGTGTGTTTCCAGGCAGTAGGGCCTGCCATCATTCACTATGAATTGGACTGTGTGTTTACAGGCAGTAGATCCTGCCATCATTCACTATGAACTGGACTGTGTGTTTCCAGGCAGTAGGGCCTGCCATCATTCACTATGAACTGGACTGTGTGTTTCCAGGCAGTAGGACCTGCCATCATTCACCATGAACTGGACTGTGTGTTTCCAGGCAGTAGGACCTGCCATCATTCACTATGAATTGGACTGTTTGTTTCCAGGCAGTAGGGCCTGCCATCATTCACTATGAACTGGACTGTGTGTTTCCAGGCAGTAGGGCCTGCCATCATTCACTATGAACTGGACTGTGTGTTTCCAGGCAGTAGGACCTGCCATCATTCACTTTGAACTGGACTGTGTGATTCCAGGCAGTAGAGCCTGCCATCATTCACTTTGAACTGGACTGTGTGTTTACAGGCAGTAGGGCCTGCCATCATTCACTATGAACTGGACTGTGTGTATACAGGCAGTAGTGCCTGCCATCATTCACTATGAACTGGACTGTGTGTTTCCAGGCAGTAGGGCCTGCCATCATTCACTATGAACTGGACTGTGTGTTTACAGGCAGTAGGGCCTGCCATCATTCAATATGAATTGGACTGTGTGTTTCCAGGCAGTAGGGCCTGCCATCATTCACTATGAACTGGACTGTGTGTTTCCAGGCAGTAGGGCCTGCCATCATTCACTATGAACTGGACTGTGTGTTTCCAGGCAGTAGGGCCTGCCATCATTTACTATGAACTGGACTGTGTGTTTACAGGCAGTAGGGCATGCCATTATTCACTTTGAACTGGACTGTGTGATTCGAGGCAGCAGAGCCTGCCATCATTCACTTTGAACTGGACTGTGTGTTTACAGGCAGTAGGGCCTGCCATCATTCACTATGAACTGGACTGTGTGTATACAGGCAGTAGGGCCTGCCATCATTCACTATGAACTGGACCGTGTGTTTCCAGGCAGTAGGGCCTGCCATCATTCACTATGAACTGGACTGAGTGTTTACAGGCAGTAGGGCCTGCCATCATTCACTTTGAACTGGACTGTGTGTTTCCAGGCAGTAGGGCCTGCCATCATTCACTATGAACTGGACTGTGTGTTTCCAGGCAGTAGGACCTGCCATCATTCACTATGAACTGGACTGTGTGTTTCCAGGCAGTAGGGCCTGCCATCATTCACTATGAACTGGACTGTGTGTTTCCAGGCAGTAGGACCTGCCATCATTCACTATGAACTGGACTGTGTGTTTACAGGCAGTTGGACCTGCCATCATTCACTATGAATTGGACTGTGTGTTTCCAGGTAGCAGGGCCTGCCATCATTCACTATGAACTGGACTGTGTGTTTCCAGGCAGTAGGGCCTGCCATCATTCACTATGAACTGGACTGTGTGTTTACAGGCAGTAGGGCCTGCCATCATTCAATATGAATTGGACTGTGTGTTTCCAGGCAGTAGGGCCTGCCATCATTCACTATGAACTGGACTGTGTGTTTCCAGGCAGTAGGGCCTGCCATCATTCACTATGAACTGGACTGTGAGTTTCCAGGCAGTAGGGCCTGCCATCATTCACTTTGAACTGGACTGTGTGTTTCCAGGCAGTAGGGCCTGCCATCATTCACTATGAACTGGACTGTGTGTTTCCAGGCAGTAGGACCTGCCATCATTCACCATGAATTGGACTGTGTGTTTCCAGGCAGTAGGGCCTGCAATCATTCACTATGAACTGGACTGTGTGTTTCCAGGCAGTAGGGCCTGCCATCATTCACTATGAACTGGACTGTGTGTTTCCAGGCAGTAGGACCTGCCATCATTCACTATGAACTGGACTGTGTGTTTACAGGCAGTAGGACCTGCCATCATTCACTATGAATTGGACTGTGTGTTTCCAGGTAGCAGGGCCTGCCATCATTCACTATGAACTGGACTGTGTGTTTCCAGGCAGTAGGGCCTGCCATCATTCACTATGAACTGGACTGTGTGTTTCCAGGCAGTAGGGCCTGCCATCATTCACTATGAACTGGACAGTGTGTTTACAGGCAGTAGGGCCTGCCATTATTTACTTTGAACTGGACTGTGTGATTCGAGGCAGTAGAGCCTGCCATCATTCACTTTGAACTGGACTGTGTGTTTACAGGCAGTAGGGCCTGCCATCATTCACTATGAACTGGACTGTGTGTATACAGGCAGTAGGGTTGCCATCATTCACTATGAACTGGACTGTGTGTTTCCAGGCAGTAGGGCCTGCCATCATTCACTATGAACTGGACTGTGTGTTTACAGGCAGTAGGGCCTGCCATCATTCACTTTGAACTGGACTGTGTGTTTACAGGCAGTAGGGCCTGCCATCATTCACTATGAACTGGACTGTGTGTTTACAGGCAGTAGGACCTGCCATCATTCACTATGAACTGGACTGTGTGTTTCCAGGCAGTAGGGCCTGCCTTCATTCACTATGAACTGGACTGTGTGTTTACAGGCAGTATTGCCTGCCTTCATTCACTATGAATTGGACTGTGTGTTTCCAGGCAGTAGGGCCTGCCATCATTCACTTTGAACTGGACTGTGTGTTTACAGGCAATAGGACCTGCCATCATTCACTATGAACTGGACTGTGTGTTTACAGGCAGTAGGATCTGCCATTATTCACTATGAACTGGACTGTGTGTTTACAGGCAGTAGGGCCTGCCATCATTCACTATGAACTGGACTGTGTGTTTACAGGCAGTAGGATCTGCCATCATTCACTTTGAACTGGACTGTGTGTTTACAGGCAGTAGGGCCTGCCATCATTCACTATGAATTGGACTGTGTGTTTACAGGCAGTAGAGCCTGACATCATTCACTATGAACTGGACTGTGTGTTTACAGGCAGTAGGGCCTGCCAACATTCACTATGAATTGGACTGTGTGTTTACAGGCAGTAGAGCCTGCCATCATTCACTATGAACTGGACTGTGTGTTTCCAGGCAGTAGGGCCTGCCTTCATTCACTATGAACTGGAATTTGTGTTTACAGGCAGTAGGGCCTGCCATCATTCACTTTGAACTGGACTGTGTGTTTAAAAGCAGTAGGACCTGCCATCATTCACTATGAACTGGACTGTGTGTTTACAGGCAGTAGGAACTGCCATTATTCACTATGAACTGGACTATGTGTTTACAGGCAGTAGGACCTGCCATTATTCACTATGAACTGGACTGTGTGTTTACAGGCAGTAGGATCTGCCATCATTCACTTTGAACTGGACTGTGTGTTTACAGGCAGTAGGGCCTGCCATCATTCACTATGAATTGGACTGTGTGTTTACAGGCAGTAGAGCCTGACATCATTCACTATGAACTGGACTGTGTGTTTACAGGCAGTTGGGCCTGCCATCATTCACTATGAATTGGACTGTGTGTTTACAGGCAGTAGAGCCTGCCATCATTCACTATGAAATGGACTGTGTGTTTACAGGCAGTAGGGCCTTCCATCATTCACTATGAACTGGACTGTGTGTTTCCAAGCAGTAGGAACCGGCCATCATTCACCATGAACTGGACTGTGTGTTTCCAGGCAGTAGGGCCTGCCATCATTCACTATGAACTGGACTGTGTGTTTCCAGGCAGTAGGGCCTGCCATCATTCACTATGAACTGGACTGTGTGTTTCCAGGCAGTAGGGCCTGCCATCATTCACTATGAACTGGACTGTGTGTTTCCAGGCAGTAGGACCTGCCATCATTCACTTTGAACTGATCTGTGTGATTCCAGGCAGTAGAGCCTGCCATCATTCACTATGAATTGGACTGTGTGTTTACAGGCAGTAGAGCCTGACATCATTCACTATGAACTGGACTGTGTGTATACAGGCCGTAGGGCCTGCCATCATTCACTATGAACTGGACTGTGTGTTTCCAGGCAGTAGGGCCTGCCATCATTCACTATGAACTGGACTGTGTGTTTCCAGGCAGTAGGACCTGCCATCATTCACCATGAACTGGACTGTGTGTTTCCAGGCAGTAGGACCGTCCATCATTCACTATGAATTGGACTGTGTGTTTCCAGGCAGTAAGGCCTGCCATCATTCACTATGAACTGGACTGTGTGTTTCCACGCAGTAGGGCCTGCCATCATTCACTATGACCTGGACTGTGTGTTTCCAGGCAGTAGGGCCTGCCATCATTCACTATGAACTGGACTGTGTGTTTCCAGGCAGTAGGACCTGCCATCATTCACTTTGAACTGGACTGTGTGATTCCAGGCAGTAGAGCCTGCCATCATTCACTTTGAACTGGACTGTGTGTTTACAGGCAGTAGGGCCTGCCATCATTCACTATGAACTGGACTGTGTGTTTCCAGGCAGTAGGGCCTGCCATCATTCACTATGAACTGGACTGTGTGTATACAGGCAGTAGGGCCTGCCATTATTCACTTTGAACTGGACTGTGTGATTCGAGGCAGCAGAGCCTGCCATCATTCACTTTGAACTGGACTGTGTGTTTACAGGCAGTAGGGCCTGCCATCATTCACTATGAACTGGACTGTGTGTATACAGGCAGTAGGGCCTGCCATCATTCACTATGAACTGGACTGTGTGTTTCCAGGCAGTAGGGCCTGCCATCATTCACTATGAACTGGACTGTGTGTTTACAGGCAGTAGGGCCTGCCATCATTCACTTTGAACTGGACTGTGTGTTTCCAGGCAGTAGGGCCTGCCATCATTCACTATGAACTGGACTGTGTGTTTCCAGGCAGTAGGACCTGCCATCATTCACCATGAATTGGACTGTGTGTTTCCAGGCAGTAGGGCCTGCCATCATTCACTATGAACTGGACTGTGTGTTTCCAGGCAGTAGGGCCTGCCATCATTCACAATGAACTGGACTGTGTGTTTCCAGGCAGTAGGACCTGCCATCATTCACTATGAACTGGACTGTGAGTTTACAGGCAGTTGGACCTGCCATCATTCACTATGAATTGGACTGTGTGTTTCCAGGTAGCAGGGCCTGCCATCATTCACTATGAACTGGACTGTGTGTTTCCAGGCAGTAGGGCCTGCCATCATTCACTATGAACTGGACTGTGTGTTTACAGGCAGTAGGGCCTGCCATCATTCAATATGAATTGGACTGTGTGTTTCCAGGCAGTAGGGCCTGCCATCATTCACTATGAACTGGACTGTGTGTTTACAGGCAGTAGGACCTGCCATCATTCACTATGAACTGGACTGTGTGTTTCCAGGCAGTAGGGCCTGCCTTCATTCACTATGAACTGGACTGTGTGTTTACAGGCAGTATTGCCTGCCTTCATTCACTATGAATTGGACTGTGTGTTTCCAGGCAGTAGGGCCTGGCATCATTCACTTTGAACTGGACTGTGTGTTTACAGGCAATAGGACCTGCCATCATTCACTATGAACTGGACTGTGTGTTTACAGGCAGTAGGATCTGCCATTATTCACTATGAACTGGACTGTGTGTTTACAGGCAGTAGGGCCTGCCATCATTCACTATGAACTGGACTGTGTGTTTACAGGCAGTAGGATCTGCCATCATTCACTTTGAACTGGACTGTGTGTTTACAGGCAGTAGGGCCTGCCATCATTCACTATGAATTGGACTGTGTGTTTACAGGCAGTAGAGCCTGACATCATTCACTATGAACTGGACTGTGTGTTTACAGGCAGTAGGGCCTGCCAACATTCACTATGAATTGGACTGTGTGTTTACAGGCAGTAGAGCCTGCCATCATTCACTATGAACTGGACTGTGTGTTTCCAGGCAGTAGGGCCTGCCTTCATTCACTATGAACTGGAATTTGTGTTTACAGGCAGTAGGGCCTGCCATCATTCATTTTGAACTGGACTGTGTGTTTAAAAGCAGTAGGACCTGCCATCATTCACTATGAACTGGACTGTGTGTTTACAGGCAGTAGGAACTGCCATTATTCACTATGAACTGGACTATGTGTTTACAGGCAGTAGGACCTGCCATTATTCACTATGAACTGGACTGTGTGTTTACAGGCAGTAGGATCTGCCATCATTCACTTTGAACTGGACTGTGTGTTTACAGGCAGTAGGGCCTGCCATCATTCACTATGAATTGGACTGTGTGTTTACAGGCAGTAGAGCCTGACATCATTCACTATGAACTGGACTGTGTGTTTACAGGCAGTTGGGCCTGCCATCATTCACTATGAATTGGACTGTGTGTTTACAGGCAGTAGAGCCTGCCATCATTCACTATGAAATGGACTGTGTGTTTACAGGCAGTAGGGCCTTCCATCATTCACTATGAACTGGACTGTGTGTTTCCAAGCAGTAGGAACCGGCCATCATTCACCATGAACTGGACTGTGTGTTTCCAGGCAGTAGGGCCTGCCATCATTCACTATGAACTGGACTGTGTGTTTCCAGGCAGTAGGGCCTGCCATCATTCACTATGAACTGGACTGTGTGTTTCCAGGCAGTAGGGCCTGCCATCATTCACTATGAACTGGACTGTGTGTTTCCAGGCAGTAGGACCTGCCATCATTCACTTTGAACTGGACTGTGTGATTCCAGGCAGTAGAGCCTGCCATCATTCACTTTGAACTGGACTGTGTGTTTACAGGCAGTAGGGCCTGCCATCATTCACTATGAACTGGACTGTGTGTATACAGGCCGTAGGGCCTGCCATCATTCACTATGAACTGGACTGTGTGTTTCCAGGCAGTAGGGCCTGCCATCATTCACTATGAACTGGACTGTGTGTTTACAGTCAGTAGGGCCTGCCATCATTCAATATGAATTGGACTGTGTGTTTCCAGGCAGTAGGGCCTGCCATCATTCAATATGAACTGGACTGTGTGTTTCCAGGCAGTAGGGCCTGCCATCATTCACTGTGAACTGGACTGTGTGTTTCCAGGCAGTAGGGCATGCCATCATTTACTATGAACTGGACTGTGTGTTTACAGGCAGTAGGGCCAGCCATCATTCACTATGAACTGGATTGTGTGTTTCCAGGCAGTAGGGCCTGCCATCATTCACTATGAATTGGACTGTGTGTTTACAGGCAGTAGATCCTGCCATCATTCACTATGAACTGGACTGTGTGTTTCCAGGCAGTAGGGCCTGCCATCATTCACTATGAACTGGACTGTGTGTTTCCAGGCAGTAGGACCTGCCATCATTCACCATGAACTGGACTGTGTGTTTCCAGGCAGTAGGACCGTCTATCATTCACTATGAATTGGACTGTGTGTTTCCAGGCAGTAAGGCCTGCCATCATTCACTATGAACTGGACTGTGTGTTTCCAGGCAGTAGGGCCTGCCATCATTCACTATGACCTGGACTGTGTGTTTCCAGGCAGTAGGGCCTGCCATCATTCACTATGAACTGGACTGTGTGTTTCCAGGCAGTAGGACCTGCCATCATTCACTTTGAACTGGACTGTGTGATTCCAGGCAGTAGAGCCTGCCATCATTCACTTTGAACTGGACTGTGTGTTTACAGGCAGTAGGGCCTGCCATCATTCACTATGAACTGGACTGTGTGTTTCCAGGCAGTAGGGCCTGCCATCATTCACTATGAACTGGACTGTGTGTATACAGGCAGTAGGGCCTGCCATTATTCACTTTGAACTGGACTGTGTGATTCGAGGCAGCAGAGCCTGCCATCATTCACTTTGAACTGGACTGTGTGTTTACAGGCAGTAGGGCCTGCCATCATTCACTATGAACTGGACTGTGTGTATACAGGCAGTAGGGCCTGCCATCATTCACTATGAACTGGACTGTGTGTTTCCAGGCAGTAGGGCCTGCCATCATTCACTATGAACTGGACTGTGTGTTTACAGGCAGTAGGGCCTGCCATCATTCACTTTGAACTGGACTGTGTGTTTCCAGGCAGTAGGGCCTGCCATCATTCACTATGAACTGGACTGTGTGTTTCCAGGCAGTAGGACCTGCCATCATTCACCATGAATTGGACTGTGTGTTTCCAGGCAGTAGGGCCTGCCATCATTCACTATGAACTGGACTGTGTGTTTCCAGGCAGTAGGGCCTGCCAACATTCACAATGAACTGGACTGTGTGTTTCCAGGCAGTAGGACCTGCCATCATTCACTATGAACTGGACTGTGAGTTTACAGGCAGTTGGACCTGCCATCATTCACTATGAATTGGACTGTGTGTTTCCAGGTAGCAGGGCCTGCCATCATTCACTATGAACTGGACTGTGTGTTTCCAGGCAGTAGGGCCTGCCATCATTCACTATGAACTGGACTGTGTGTTTACAGGCAGTAGGGCCTGCCATCATTCAATATGAATTGGACTGTGTGTTTCCAGGCAGTAGGGCCTGCCATCATTCACTATGAACTGGACTGTGTGTTTCCAGGCAGTAGGGCCTGCCATCATTCACTATGAACTGGACTGTGAGTTTCCAGGCAGTAGGGCCTGCCATCATTCACTTTGAACTGGACTGTGTGTTTCCAGGCAGTAGGGCCTGCCATCATTCACTATGAACTGGACTGTGTGTTTCCAGGCAGTAGGACCTGCCATCATTCACCATGAATTGGACTGTGTGTTTCCAGGCAGTAGGGCCTGCAATCATTCACTATGAACTGGACTGTGTGTTTCCAGGCAGTAGGGCCTGCCATCATTCACTATGAACTGGACTGTGTGTTTCCAGGCAGTAGGACCTGCCATCATTCACTATGAACTGGACTGTGTGTTTACAGGCAGTAGGACCTGCCATCATTCACTATGAATTGGACTGTGTGTTTCCAGGTAGCAGGGCCTGCCATCATTCACTATGAACTGGACTGTGTGTTTCCAGGCAGTAGGGCCTGCCATCATTCACTATGAACTGGACTGTCTGTTTCCAGGCAGTAGGGCCTGCCATCATTCACTATGAACCGGACAGTGTGTTTACAGGCAGTAGGGCCTGCCATTATTCACTTTGAACTGGACTGTGTGATTCGAGGCAGTAGAGCCTGCCATCATTCACTTTGAACTGGACTGTGTGTTTACAGGCAGTAGGGCCTGCCATCATTCACTATGAACTGGACTGTGTGTATACAGGCAGTAGGGCCTGCCATCATTCACTATGAACTGGACTGTGTGTTTCCAGGCAGTAGGGCCTGCCATCATTCACTATGAACTGGACTGTGTGTTTACAGGCAGTAGGGCCTGCCATCATTCACTTTGAACTGGACTGTGTGATTCGAGGCAGTAGAGCCTGCCATCATTCACTTTGAACTGGACTGTGTGTTTACAGGCAGTAGGGCCTGCCATCATTCACTATGAACTGGACTGTGTGTATACAGGCAGTAGGGCCTGCCATCATTCACTATGAACTGGACTGTGTGTTTCCAGGCAGTAGGGCCTGCCATCATTCACTATGAACTGGACTGTGTGTTTACAGGCAGTAGGGCCTGCCATCATTCACTTTGAACTGGACTGTGTGTTTACAGGCAGTAGGGCCTGCCATCATTCACTATGAACTGGTCTGTGTGTTTACAGGCAGTAGGACCTGCCATCATTCACTATGAACTGGACTGTGTGTTTCCAGGCAGTAGGGCCTGCCTTCATTCACTATGAACTGGACTGTGTGTTTACAGGCAGTATTGCCTGCCTTCATTCACTATGAATTGGACTGTGTGTTTCCAGGCAGTAGGGCCTGCCATCATTCACTATGAACTGGACTGTGTGTTTACAGTCAGTAGGGCCTGCCATCATTCAATATGAATTGGACTGTGTGTTTCCAGGCAGTAGGGCCTGCCATCATTCACTATGAACTGGACTGTGTGTTTACAGGCAGTAGGGCCTGCCATCATTCACTTTGAACTGGACTGTGTGTTTACAGGCAGTAGGGCCTGCCATCATTCACTATGAACTGGACTGTGTGTTTACAGGCAGTAGGACCTGCCATCATTCACTATGAACTGGACTGTGTGTTTCCAGGCAGTAGGGCCTGCCTTCATTCACTATGAACTGGACTGTGTGTTTACAGGCAGTATTGCCTGCCTTCATTCACTATGAATTGGACTGTTTGTTTCCAGGCAGTAGGGCCTGCCATCATTCACTATGAACTGGACTGTGTGTTTACAGTCAGTAGGGCCTGCCATCATTCAATATGAATTGGACTGTGTGTTTCCAGGCAGTAGGGTCTGCCATCATTCACTATGAACTGGACTGTGTGTTTCCAGGCAGTAGGGCCTGCCATCATTCACTATGAACTGGACTGTGTGTTTCCAGGCAGTAGGGCCTGCCATCATTTACTATGAACTGGACTGTGTGTTTACAGGCAGTAGGGCCTGCCATCATTCACTATGAACTGGATTGTGTGTTTACAGGCAGTAGGACCTGCCATCATTCACTATGAACTGGACTGTGTGTTTCCAGGCAGTAGGGCCTGCCTTCATTCACTATGAACTGGACTGTGTGTTTACAGGCAGTATTGCCTGCCTTCATTCACTATGAACTGGACTGTGTGTTTCCAGGCAGTAGGGCCTGCCTTCATTCACTATGAACTGGACTGTGTGTTTCCAGGCAGTAGGGCCTGCCATCATTCACTATGAACTGGACTGTGTGTTTACAGGCAGTATTGCCTGCCTTCATTCACTATGAATTGGACTGTGTGTTTCCAGGCAGTAGGGCCTGCCATCATTCACTTTGAACTGGACTGTGTGTTTACAGGCAATAGGACCTGCCATCATTCACTATGAACTGGACTGTGTGTTTACAGGCAGTAGGATCTGCCATTATTCACTATGAACTGGACTGTGTGTTTACAGGCAGTAGGACCTGCCATCATTCACTATGAACTGGACTGTGTGTTTACAGGCAGTAGGATCTGCCATCATTCACTTTGAACTGGACTGTGTGTTTCCAGGCAGTAGGGCCTGCCTTCATTCACTATGAACTGGAATTTGTGTTTACAGGCAGTAGGGCCTGCCATCATTCACTTTGAACTGGACTGTGTGTTTAAAAGCAGTAGGACCTGCCATCATTCACTATGAACTGGACTGTGTGTTTACAGGCAGTAGGGCCTGCCATTATTCACTATGAACTGGACTGTGTGTTTACAGGCAGTAGGACCTGCCATTATTCACTATGAACTGGACTGTGTGTTTACAGGCAGTAGGATCTGCCATCATTCACTTTGAACTGGACTGTGTGTTTACAGGCAGTAGGGCCTGCCATCATTCACTATGAATTGGACTGTGTGTTTACAGGCAGTAGAGCCTGACATCATTCACTATGAACTGGACTGTGTGTTTACAGGCAGTTGGGCCTGCCATCATTCACTATGAATTGGACTGTGTGTTTACAGGCAGTAGAGCCTGCCATCATTCACTATGAAATGGACTGTGTGTTTACAGTCAGTAGGGCCTGCCATCATTCAATATGAATTGGACTGTGTGTTTCCAGGCAGTAGGGTCTGCCATCATTCACTATGAACTGGACTGTGTGTTTCCAGGCAGTAGGGCCTGCCATCATTCACTATGAACTGGACTGTGTGTTTCCAGGCAGTAGGGCCTGCCATCATTTACTATGAACTGGACTGTGTGTTTACAGGCAGTAGGGCCTGCCATCATTCACTATGAACTGGATTGTGTGTTTACAGGCAGTAGGACCTGCCATCATTCACTATGAACTGGACTGTGTGTTTCCAGGCAGTAGGGCCTGCCATCATTCACTATGAACTGGACTGTGTGTTTCCAGGCAGTAGGACCTGCCTTCATTCACTATGAACTGGACTGTGTGTTTACAGGCAGTATTGCCTGCCTTCATTCACTATGAACTGGACTGTGTGTTTCCAGGCAGTAGGGCCTGCCTTCATTCACTATGAACTGGACTGTGTGTTTCCAGGCAGTAGGGCCTGCCATCATTCACTATGAACTGGACTGTGTGTTTACAGGCATTATTGCCTGCCTTCATTCACTATGAATTGGACTGTGTGTTTCCAGGCAGTAGGGCCTGCCATCATTCACTTTGAACTGGACTGTGTGTTTACAGGCAATAGGACCTGCCATCATTCACTATGAACTGGACTGTGTGTTTACAGGCAGTAGGATCTGCCATTATTCACTATGAACTGGACTGTGTGTTTACAGGCAGTAGGACCTGCCATCATTCACTATGAACTGGACTGTGTGTTTACAGGCAGTAGGATCTGCCATCATTCACTTTGAACTGGACTGTGTGTTTCCAGGCAGTAGGGCCTGCCTTCATTCACTATGAACTGGAATTTGTGTTTACAGGCAGTAGGGCCTGCCATCATTCACTTTGAACTGGACTGTGTGTTTAAAAGCAGTAGGACCTGCCATCATTCACTATGAACTGGACTGTGTGTTTACAGGCAGTAGGGCCTGCCATTATTCACTATGAACTGGACTGTGTGTTTACAGGCAGTAGGACCTGCCATTATTCACTATGAACTGGACTGTGTGTTTACAGGCAGTAGGATCTGCCATCATTCACTTTGAACTGGACTGTGTGTTTACAGGCAGTAGGGCCTGCCATCATTCACTATGAATTGGACTGTGTGTTTACAGGCAGTAGAGCCTGACATCATTCACTATGAACTGGACTGTGTGTTTACAGGCAGTTGGGCCTGCCATCATTCACTATGAATTGGACTGTGTGTTTACAGGCAGTAGAGCCTGCCATCATTCACTATGAAATGGACTGTGTGTTTACAGGCAGTAGGGCCTGCCATCATTCACTATGAACTGGACTGTGTGTTTCCAAGCAGTAGGAACCGGCCATCATTCACCATGAACTGGACTGTGTGTTTCCAGGCAGTAGGACCTGCCATCATTCACTATGAACTGGACTGTGTGTTTCCAGGCAGTAGGGCCTGCCATCATTCACTATGACCTGGACTGTGTGTTTCCAGGCAGTAGGGCCTGCCATCATTCACTATGAACTGGACTGTGTGTTTCCAGGCAGTAGGACCTGCCATCATTCACTTTGAACTGGACTGTGTGATTCCAGGCAGTAGAGCCTGCCATCATTCACTTTGAACTGGACTGTGTGTTTACAGGCAGTAGGGCCTGCCATCATTCACTATGAACTGGACTGTGTGTTTCCAGGCAGTAGGGCCTGCCATCATTCACTATGAACTGGACTGTGTGTATACAGGCAGTAGGGCCTGCCATTATTCACTTTGAACTGGACTGTGTGATTCGAGGCAGCAGAGCCTGCCATCATTCACTTTGAACTGGACTGTGTGTTTACAGGCAGTAGGGCCTGCCATCATTCACTATGAACTGGACTGTGTGTATACAGGCAGTAGGGCCTGCCATCATTCACTATGAACTGGACTGTGTGTTTCCAGGCAGTAGGGCCTGCCATCATTCACTATGAACTGGACTGTGTGTTTACAGGCAGTAGGGCCTGCCATCATTCACTTTGAACTGGACTGTGTGTTTCCAGGCAGTAGGGCCTGCCATCATTCACTATGAACTGGACTGTGTGTTTCCAGGCAGTAGGACCTGCCATCATTCACCATGAATTGGACTGTGTGTTTCCAGGCAGTAGGGCCTGCCATCATTCACTATGAACTGGACTGTGTGTTTCCAGGCAGTAGGGTCTGCCATCATTCACAATGAACTGGACTGTGTGTTTCCAGGCAGTAGGACCTGCCATCATTCACTATGAACTGGACTGTGAGTTTACAGGCAGTTGGACCTGCCATCATTCACTATGAATTGGACTGTGTGTTTCCAGGTAGCAGGGCCTGCCATCATTCACTATGAACTGGACTGTGTGTTTCCAGGCAGTAGGGCCTGCCATCATTCACTATGAACTGGACTGTGTGTTTACAGGCAGTAGGGCCTGCCATCATTCAATATGAATTGGACTGTGTGTTTCCAGGCAGTAGGGCCTGCCATCATTCACTATGAACTGGACTGTGTGTTTCCAGGCAGTAGGGCCTGCCATCATTCACTATGAACTGGACTGTGAGTTTCCAGGCAGTAGGGCCTGCCATCATTCACTTTGAACTGGACTGTGTGTTTCCAGGCAGTAGGGCCTGCCATCATTCACTATGAACTGGACTGTGTGTTTCCAGGCAGTAGGACCTGCCATCATTCACCATGAATTGGACTGTGTGTTTCCAGGCAGTAGGGCCTGCAATCATTCACTATGAACTGGACTGTGTGTTTCCAGGCAGTAGGGCCTGCCATCATTCACTATGAACTGGACTGTGTGTTTCCAGGCAGTAGGACCTGCCATCATTCACTATGAACTGGACTGTGTGTTTACAGGCAGTAGGACCTGCCATCATTCACTATGAATTGGACTGTGTGTTTCCAGGTAGCAGGGCCTGCCATCATTCACTATGAACTGGACTGTGTGTTTCCAGGCAGTAGGGCCTGCCATCATTCACTATGAACTGGACTGTGTGTTTCCAGGCAGTAGGGCCTGCCATCATTCACTATGAACCGGACAGTGTGTTTACAAGCAGTAGGGCCTGCCATTATTCACTTTGAACTGGACTGTGTGATTCGAGGCAGTAGAGCCTGCCATCATTCACTATGAACTGGACTGTGTGTTTCCAGGCAGTAGGGCCTGCCATCATTCACTATGAACTGGACTGTGTGTTTACAGGCAGTAGGGCCTGCCATCATTCACTTTGAACTGGACTGTGTGATTCGAGGCAGTAGAGCCTGCCATCATTCACTTTGAACTGGACTGTGTGTTTACAGGCAGTAGGGCCTGCCATCATTCACTATGAACTGGACTGTGTGTATACAGGCAGTAGGGCCTGCCATCATTCACTATGAACTGGACTGTGTGTTTCCAGGCAGTAGGGCCTGCCATCATTCACTATGAACTGGACTGTGTGTTTACAGGCAGTAGGGCCTGCCATCATTCACTTTGAACTGGACTGTGTGTTTACAGGCAGTAGGGCCTGCCATCATTCACTATGAACTGGTCTGTGTGTTTACAGGCAGTAGGACCTGCCATCATTCACTATGAACTGGACTGTGTGTTTCCAGGCAGTAGGGCCTGCCTTCATTCACTATGAACTGGACTGTGTGTTTACAGGCAGTATTGCCTGCCTTCATTCACTATGAATTGGACTGTGTGTTTCCAGGCAGTAGGGCCTGCCATCATTCACTATGAACTGGACTGTGTGTTTACAGTCAGTAGGGCCTGCCATCATTCAATATGAATTGGACTGTGTGTTTCCAGGCAGTAGGGCCTGCCATCATTCACTATGAACTGGACTGTGTGTTTACAGGCAGTAGGGCCTGCCATCATTCACTTTGAACTGGACTGTGTGTTTACAGGCAGTAGGGCCTGCCATCATTCACTATGAACTGGACTGTGTGTTTACAGGCAGTAGGACCTCCCATCATTCACTATGAACTGGACTGTGTGTTTCCAGGCAGTAGGGCCTGCCTTCATTCACTATGAACTGGACTGTGTGTTTACAGGCAGTATTGCCTGCCTTCATTCACTATGAATTGGACTGTGTGTTTCCAGGCAGTAGGGCCTGCCATCATTCACTATGAACTGGACTGTGTGTTTACAGTCAGTAGGGCCTGCCATCATTCAATATGAATTGGACTGTGTGTTTCCAGGCAGTAGGGTCTGCCATCATTCACTATGAACTGGACTGTGTGTTTCCAGGCAGTAGGGCCTGCCATCATTCACTATGAACTGGACTGTGTGTTTCCAGGCAGTAGGGCCTGCCATCATTTACTATGAACTGGACTGTGTGTTTACAGGCAGTAGGGCCTGCCATCATTCACTATGAACTGGATTGTGTGTTTACAGGCAGTAGGACCTGCCATCATTCACTATGAACTGGACTGTGTGTTTCCAGGCAGTAGGGCCTGCCTTCATTCACTATGAACTGGACTGTGTGTTTACAGGCAGTATTGCCTGCCTTCATTCACTATGAACTGGACTGTGTGTTTCCAGGCAGTAGGGCCTGCCTTCATTCACTATGAACTGGACTGTGTGTTTACAGGCAGTATTGCCTGCCTTCATTCACTATGAATTGGACTGTGTGTTTCCAGGCAGTAGGGCCTGCCATCATTCACTTTGAACTGGACTGTGTGTTTACAGGCAATAGGACCTGCCATCATTCACTATGAACTGGACTGTGTGTTTACAGGCAGTAGGATCTGCCATTATTCACTATGAACTGGACTGTGTGTTTACAGGCAGTAGGACCTGCCATCATTCACTATGAACTGGACTGTGTGTTTACAGGCAGTAGGATCTGCCATCATTCACTTTGAACTGGACTGTGTGTTTCCAGGCAGTAGGGCCTGCCTTCATTCACTATGAACTGGAATTTGTGTTTACAGGCAGTAGGGCCTGCCATCATTCACTTTGAACTGGACTGTGTGTTTAAAAGCAGTAGGACCTGCCATCATTCACTATGAACTGGACTGTGTGTTTACAGGCAGTAGGGCCTGCCATTATTCACTATGAACTGGACTGTGTGTTTACAGGCAGTAGGACCTGCCATTATTCACTATGAACTGGACTGTGTGTTTACAGGCAGTAGGATCTGCCATCATTCACTTTGAACTGGACTGTGTGTTTACAGGCAGTAGGGCCTGCCATCATTCACTATGAATTGGACTGTGTGTTTACAGGCAGTAGAGCCTGACATCATTCACTATGAACTGGACTGTGTGTTTACAGGCAGTTGGGCCTGCCATCATTCACTATGAATTGGACTGTGTGTTTACAGGCAGTAGAGCCTGCCATCATTCACTATGAAATGGACTGTGTGTTTACAGGCAGTAGGGCCTGCCATCATTCACTATGAACTGGACTGTGTGTTTCCAAGCAGTAGGAACCGGCCATCATTCACCATGAACTGGACTGTGTGTTTCCAGGCAGTAGGACCTGCCATCATTCACTATGAACTGGACTGTGTGTTTCCAGGCAGTAGGGCCTGCCATCATTCACTATGAACTGGACTGTGTGTTTCCAGGCAGTAGGGCCTGCCATCATTCACTATGAACTGGACTGTGTGTTTCCAGGCAGTAGGACCTGCCATCATTCACTTTGAACTGGACTGTGTGATTCCAGGCAGTAGAGCCTGCCATCATTCACATTGAACTGGACTGTGTGTTTACAGGCAGTAGGGCCTGCCATCATTCACTATGAACTGGACTGTGTGTTTACAGGCAGTAGGGCCTGCCATCATTCACTATGAACTGGACTGTGTGTTTCCAGGCAGTAGGGCCTGCCATCATTCACTATGAACTGGACTGTGTGTTTACAGTCAGTAGGGCCTGCCATCATTCAATATGAATTGGACTGTGTGTTTCCAGGCAGTAGGGCCTGCCATCATTCACTATGAACTGGACTGTGTGTTTCCAGGCAGTAGGGCCTGCCATCATTCACTATGAACTGGACTGTGTGTTTCCAGGCAGTAGGGCCTGCCATCATTTACTATGAACTGGACTGTGTGTTTACAGGCAGTAGGGCCTGCCATCATTCACTATGAACTGGATTGTGTGTTTACAGGCAGTAGGACCTGCCATCATTCACTATGAACTGGACTGTGTGTTTCCAGGCAGTAGGGCCTGCCATCATTTACTATGAACTGGACTGTGTGTTTACAGGCAGTAGGGCCTGCCATCATTCACTATGAACTGGACTGTGTGTTTACAGGCAGTAGGACCTGCCATCATTCACTATGAACTGGACTGTGTGTTTCCAGGCAGTAGGGCCTGCCTTCATTCACTATGAACTGGACTGTGTGTTTACAGGCAGTATTGCCTGCCTTCATTCACTATGAATTGGACTGTGTGTTTCCAGGCAGTAGGGCCTGCCATCATTCACTTTGAACTGGACTGTGTGTTTACAGGCAATAGGACCTGCCATCATTCACTATGAACTGGACTGTGTGTTTACAGGCAGTAGGATCTGCCATCATTCACTATGAACTGGACTGTGTGTTTCCAGGCAGTAGGACCTGCCATCATTCACTATGAACTGGACTGTGTGTTTACAGGCAGTAGGACCTGCCATCATTCACTATGAATTGGACTGTGTGTTTCCAGGTAGCAGGGCCTGCCATCATTCACTATGAACTGGACTGTGTGTTTCCAGGCAGTAGGGCCTGCCATCATTCACTATGAACTGGACTGTGTGTTTCCAGGCAGTAGGGCCTGCCATCATTCACTATGAACCGGACAGTGTGTTTACAGGCAGTAGGGCCTGCCATTATTCACTTTGAACTGGACTGTGTGATTCGAGGCAGTAGAGCCTGCCATCATTCACTATGAACTGGACTGTGTGTTTCCAGGCAGTAGGGCCTGCCATCATTCACTATGAACTGGACTGTGTGTTTACAGGCAGTAGGGCCTGCCATCATTCACTTTGAACTGGACTGTGTGATTCGAGGCAGTAGAGCCTGCCATCATTCACTTTGAACTGGACTGTGTGTTTACAGGCAGTAGGGCCTGCCATCATTCACTATGAACTGGACTGTGTGTATACAGGCAGTAGGGCCTGCCATCATTCACTATGAACTGGACTGTGTGTTTCCAGGCAGTAGGGCCTGCCATCATTCACTATGAACTGGACTGTGTGTTTACAGGCAGTAGGGCCTGCCATCATTCACTTTGAACTGGACTGTGTGTTTACAGGCAGTAGGGCCTGCCATCATTCACTATGAACTGGTCTGTGTGTTTACAGGCAGTAGGACCTGCCATCATTCACTATGAACTGGACTGTGTGTTTCCAGGCAGTAGGGCCTGCCATCATTTACTATGAACTGGACTGTGTGTTTACAGGCAGTAGGGCCTGCCATCATTCACTATGAACTGGATTGTGTGTTTACAGGCAGTAGGACCTGCCATCATTCACTATGAACTGGACTGTGTGTTTCCAGGCAGTAGGGCCTGCCATCATTTACTATGAACTGGACTGTGTGTTTACAGGCAGTAGGGCCTGCCATCATTCACTATGAACTGGACTGTGTGTTTACAGGCAGTAGGACCTGCCATCATTCACTATGAACTGGACTGTGTGTTTCCAGGCAGTAGGGCCTGCCTTCATTCACTATGAACTGGACTGTGTGTTTACAGGCAGTATTGCCTGCCTTCATTCACTATGAATTGGACTGTGTGTTTCCAGGCAGTAGGGCCTGCCATCATTCACTTTGAACTGGACTGTGTGTTTACAGGCAATAGGACCTGCCATCATTCACTATGAACTGGACTGTGTGTTTACAGGCAGTAGGATCTGCCATCATTCACTATGAACTGGACTGTGTGTTTCCAGGCAGTAGGACCTGCCATCATTCACTATGAACTGGACTGTGTGTTTACAGGCAGTAGGACCTGCCATCATTCACTATGAATTGGACTGTGTGTTTCCAGGTAGCAGGGCCTGCCATCATTCACTATGAACTGGACTGTGTGTTTCCAGGCAGTAGGGCCTGCCATCATTCACTATGAACTGGACTGTGTGTTTCCAGGCAGTAGGGCCTGCCATCATTCACTATGAACCGGACAGTGTGTTTACAGGCAGTAGGGCTTGCCATTATTCACTTTGAACTGGACTGTGTGATTCGAGGCAGTAGAGCCTGCCATCATTCACTATGAACTGGACTGTGTGTTTCCAGGCAGTAGGGCCTGCCATCATTCACTATGAACTGGACTGTGTGTTTACAGGCAGTAGGGCCTGCCATCATTCACTTTGAACTGGACTGTGTGATTCGAGGCAGTAGAGCCTGCCATCATTCACTTTGAACTGGACTGTGTGTTTACAGGCAGTAGGGCCTGCCATCATTCACTATGAACTGGACTGTGTGTATACAGGCAGTAGGGCCTGCCATCATTCACTATGAACTGGACTGTGTGTTTCCAGGCAGTAGGGCCTGCCATCATTCACTATGAACTGGACTGTGTGTTTACAGGCAGTAGGGCCTGCCATCATTCACTTTGAACTGGACTGTGTGTTTACAGGCAGTAGGGCCTGCCATCATTCACTATGAACTGGTCTGTGTGTTTACAGGCAGTAGGACCTGCCATCATTCACTATGAACTGGACTGTGTGTTTCCAGGCAGTAGGGCCTGCCTTCATTCACTATGAACTGGACTGTGTGTTTACAGGCAGTATTGCCTGCCTTCATTCACTATGAATTGGACTGTGTGTTTCCAGGCAGTAGGGCCTGCCATCATTCACTATGAACTGGACTGTGTGTTTACAGTCAGTAGGGCCTGCCATCATTCAATATGAATTGGACTGTGTGTTTCCAGGCAGTAGGGTCTGCCATCATTCACTATGAACTGGACTGTGTGTTTCCAGTCAGTAGGGCCTGCCATCATTCACTATGAACTGGACTGTGTGTTTCCAGGCAGTAGGGCCTGCCATCATTTACTATGAACTGGACTGTGTGTTTACAGGCAGTAGGGCCTGCCATCATTCACTATGAACTGGATTGTGTGTTTACAGGCAGTAGGACCTGCCATCATTCACTATGAACTGGACTGTGTGTTTCCAGGCAGTAGGGCCTGCCTTCATTCACTATGAACTGGACTGTGTGTTTACAGGCAGTATTGCCTGCCTTCATTCACTATGAACTGGACTGTGTGTTTCCAGGCAGTAGGGCCTGCCTTCATTCACTATGAACTGGACTGTGTGTTTACAGGCAGTATTGCCTGCCTTCATTCACTATGAATTGGACTGTGTGTTTCCAGGCAGTAGGGCCTGCCATCATTCACTTTGAACTGGACTGTGTGTTTACAGGCAATAGGACCTGCCATCATTCACTATGAACTGGACTGTGTGTTTACAGGCAGTAGGATCTGCCATTATTCACTATGAACTGGACTGTGTGTTTACAGGCAGTAGGACCTGCCATCATTCACTATGAACTGGACTGTGTGTTTACAGGCAGTAGGGCCTGCCATCATTCACTTTGAACTGGACTGTGTGTTTAAAAGCAGTAGGACCTGCCATCATTCACTATGAACTGGACTGTGTGTTTACAGGCAGTAGGACCTGCCATTATTCACTATGAACTGGACTGTGTGTTTACAGGCAGTAGGATCTGCCATCATTCACTTTGAACTGGACTGTGTGTTTACAGGCAGTAGGGCCTGCCATCATTCACTATGAATTGGACTGTGTGTTTACAGGCAGTAGAGCCTGACATCATTCACTATGAACTGGACTGTGTGTTTACAGGCAGTTGGGCCTGCCATCATTCACTCTGAATTGGACTGTGTGTTTACAGGCAGTAGAGCCTGCCATCATTCACTATGAAATGGACTGTGTGTTTACAGGCAGTAGGGCCTGCCATCATTCACTATGAACTGGACTGTGTGTTTCCAAGCAGTAGGAACCGGCCATCATTCACCATGAACTGGACTGTGTGTTTCCAGGCAGTAGGACCTGCCATCATTCACTATGAACTGGACTGTGTGTTTCCAGGCAGTAGGGCCTGCCATCATTCACTATGAACTGGACTGTGTGTTTCCAGGCAGTAGGGCCTGCCATCATTCACTATGAACTGGACTGTGTGTTTCCAGGCAGTAGGACCTGCCATCATTCACTTTGAACTGGACTGTGTGATTCCAGGCAGTAGAGCCTGCCATCATTCACATTGAACTGGACTGTGTGTTTACAGGCAGTAGGGCCTGCCATCATTCACTATGAACTGGACTGTGTGTTTACAGGCAGTAGGGCCTGCCATCATTCACTATGAACTGGACTGTGTGTTTACAGGCAGTAGGGCCTGCCATCATTCACTATGAACTGGACTGTGTGTTTCCAGGCAGTAGGGCCTGCCATCATTCACTATGAACTGGACTGTGTGTTTACAGGCAGTAGGGCCTGCCATCATTCACTATGAACTGGACTGTGTGTTTCCAGGCAGTAGGGCCTGCCATCATTCACTATGAACTGGACTGTGTGTTTACAGTCAGTAGGGCCTGCCATCATTCAATATGAATTGGACTGTGTCTTTCCAGGCAGTAGGGCCTGCCATCATTCACTATGAACTGGACTGTGTGTTTCCAGGCAGTAGGGCCTGCCATCATTCACTATGAACTGGACTGTGTGTTTCCAGGCAGTAGGGCCTGCCATCATTTACTATGAACTGGACTGTGTGTTTACAGGCAGTAGGGCCTGCCATCATTCACTATGAACTGGATTGTGTGTTTACAGGCAGTAGGACCTGCCATCATTCACTATGAACTGGACTGTGTGTTTCCAGGCAGTAGGGCCTGCCATCATTTACTATGAACTGGACTGTGTGTTTACAGGCAGTAGGGCCTGCCATCATTCACTATGAACTGGACTGTGTGTTTACAGGCAGTAGGACCTGCCATCATTCACTATGAACTGGACTGTGTGTTTCCAGGCAGTAGGGCCTGCCTTCATTCACTATGAACTGGACTGTGTGTTTACAGGCAGTATTGCCTGCCTTCATTCACTATGAATTGGACTGTGTGTTTCCAGGCAGTAGGGCCTGCCATCATTCACTTTGAACTGGACTGTGTGTTTACAGGCAATAGGACCTGCCATCATTCACTATGAACTGGACTGTGTGTTTACAGGCAGTAGGATCTGCCATTATTCACTATGAACTGGACTGTGTGTTTACAGGCAGTAGGACCTGCCATCATTCACTATGAACTGGACTGTGTGTTTACAGGCAGTAGGATCTGCCATCATTCACTTTGAACTGGACTGTGTGTTTCCAGGCAGTAGGGCCTGCCTTCATTCACTATGAACTGGAATTTGTGTTTACAGGCAGTAGGGCCTGCCATCATTCACTTTGAACTGGACTGTGTGTTTAAAAGCAGTAGGACCTGCCATCATTCACTATGAACTGGACTGTGTGTTTACAGGCAGTAGGGCCTGCCATTATTCACTATGAACTGGACTGTGTGTTTACAGGCAGTAGGACCTGCCATTATTCACTATGAACTGGACTGTGTGTTTACAGGCAGTAGGATCTGCCATCATTCACTTTGAACTGGACTGTGTGTTTACAGGCAGTAGGGCCTGCCATCATTCACTATGAATTGGACTGTGTGTTTACAGGCAGTAGAGCCTGACATCATTCACTATGAACTGGACTGTGTGTTTACAGGCAGTTGGGCCTGCCATCATTCACTATGAATTGGACTGTGTGTTTACAGGCAGTAGAGCCTGCCATCATTCACTATGAAATGGACTGTGTGTTTACAGGCAGTAGGGCCTGCCATCATTCACTATGAACTGGACTGTGTGTTTCCAAGCAGTAGGACCTGCCATCATTCACCATGAACTGGACTGTGTGTTTCCAGGCAGTAGGACCTGCCATCATTCACTATGAACTGGACTGTGTGTTTCCAGGCAGTAGGGCCTGCCATCATTCACTATGAACTGGACTGTGTGTTTCCAGGCAGTAGGGCCTGCCATCATTCACTATGAACTGGACTGTGTGTTTCCAGGCAGTAGGACCTGCCATCATTCACTTTGAACTGGACTGTGTGATTCCAGGCAGTAGAGCCTGCCATCATTCACTTTGAACTGGACTGTGTGTTTACAGGCAGTAGGGCCTGCCATCATTCACTATGAACTGGACTGTGTGTATACAGGCAGTAGGGCCTGCCATCATTCACTATGAACTGGACTGTGTGTTTCCAGGCAGTAGGGCCTGCCATCATTCACTATGAACTGGACTGTGTGTTTACAGTCAGTAGGGCCTGCCATCATTCAATATGAATTGGACTGTGTGTTTCCAGGCAGTAGGGCCTGCCATCATTCACTATGAACTGGACTGTGTGTTTCCAGGCAGTAGGGCCTGCCATCATTCACTATGAACTGGACTGTGTGTTTCCAGGCAGTAGGGCCTGCCATCATTTACTATGAACTGGACTGTGTGTTTACAGGCAGTAGGGCCTGCCATCATTCACTATGAACTGGATTGTGTGTTTCCAGGCAGTAGGGCCTGCCATCATTCACTATGAATTGGACTGTGTGTTTACAGGCAGTAGATCCTGCCATCATTCACTATAAACTGGACTGTGTGTTTCCAGGCAGTAGGGCCTGCCATCATTCACTATGAACTGGACTGTGTGTTTCCAGGCAGTAGGACCTGCCATCATTCACCATGAACTGGACTGTGTGTTTCCAGGCAGTAGGACCTGCCATCATTCACTATGAATTGGACTGTGTGTTTCCAGGCAGTAAGGCCTGCCATCATTCACTATGAACTGGACTGTGTGTTTCCAGGCAGTAGGGCCTGCCATCATTAACTATGAACTGGACTGTGTGTTTCCAGGCAGTAGGGCCTGCCATCATTCACTATGAACTGGACTGTGTGTTTCCAGGCAGTAGGACCTGCCATCATTCACTTTGAACTGGACTGTGTGATTCCAGGCAGTAGAGCCTGCCATCATTCACTTTGAACTGGACTGTGTGTTTACAGGCAGTAGGGCCTGCCATCATTCACTATGAACTGGACTGTGTGTTTACAGGCAGTAGGGCCTGCCATCATTCACTATGAACTGGACTGTGTGTATACAGGCAGTAGGGCCTGCCATCATTCACTATGAACTGGACTGTGTGTTTCCAGGCAGTAGGGCCTGCCATCATTCACCATGAACTGGACTGTGTGTTTACAGGCAGTAGGGCCTGCCATCATTCAATATGAATTGGACTGTGTGTTTCCAGGCAGTAGGGCCTGCCATCATTCACTATGAACTGGACTATGTGTTTCCAGGCAGTAGGGCCTGCCATCATTCACTATGAACTGGACTGTGTGTTTCCAGGCAGTAGGGCCTGCCATCATTTACTATGAACTGGACTGTGTGTTTACAGGCAGTAGGGCCTGCCATCATTCACTATGAACTGGATTGTGTGTTTCCAGGCAGTAGGGCCTGCCATCATTCACTATGAATTGGACTGTGTGTTTACAGGCAGTAGATCCTGCCATCATTCACTATGAACTGGACTGTGTGTTTCCAGGCAGTAGGGCCTGCCATCATTCACTATGAACTGGACTGTGTGTTTCCAGGCAGTAGGACCTGCCATCATTCACCATGAACTGGACTGTGTGTTTCCAGGCAGTAGGACCTGCCATCATTCACTATGAATTGGACTGTGTGTTTCCAGGCAGTAAGGCCTGCCATCATTCACTATGAACTGGACTGTGTGTTTCCAGGCAGTAGGGCCTGCCATCATTCACTATGAACTGGACTGTGTGTTTCCAGGCAGTAGGACCTGCCATCATTCACTATGAACTGGACTGTGTGTTTACAGGCAGTAGGACCTGCCATCATTCACTATGAATTGGACTGTGTGTTTCCAGGTAGAAGGGCCTGCCATCATTCACTATGAACTGGACTGTGTGTTTCCAGGCAGTAGGGCCTGCCATCATTCACTATGAACTGGACTGTGTGTTTCCAGGCAGTAGGGCCTGCCATCATTCACTATGAACTGGACAGTGTGTTTACAGGCAGTAGGGCCTGCCATTATTCACTTTGAACTGGACTGTGTGATTCGAGGCAGTAGAGCCTGCCATCATTCACTTTGAACTGGACTGTGTGTTTACAGGCAGTAGGGCCTGCCATCATTCACTATGAACTGGACTGTGTGTATACAGGCAGTAGGGCCTGCCATCATTCACTATGAACTGGACAGTGTGTTTACAGGCAGTAGGGCCTGCCATTATTCACTTTGAACTGGACTGTGTGATTCGAGGCAGTAGAGCCTGCCATCATTCACTTTGAACTGGACTGTGTGTTTACAGGCAGTAGGGCCTGCCATCATTCACTATGAACTGGACTGTGTGTATACAGGCAGTAGGGCCTGCCATCATTCACTATGAACTGGACAGTGTGTTTACAGGCAGTAGGGCCTGCCATTATTCACTTTGAACTGGACTGTGTGATTCGAGGCAGTAGAGCCTGCCATCATTCACTATGAACTGGACTGTGTGTATACAGGCAGTAGGGCCTGCCATCATTCACTATGAACTGGACTGTGTGTTTCCAGGCAGTAGGGCCTGCCATCATTCACCATGAACTGGACTGTGTGTTTACAGGCAGTAGGGCCTGCCATCATTCAATATGAATTGGACTGTGTGTTTCCAGGCAGTAGGGCCTGCCATCATTCACTATGAACTGGACTATGTGTTTCCAGGCAGTAGGGCCTGCCATCATTCACTCTGAACTGGACTGTGTGTTTCCAGGCAGTAGGGCCTGCCATCATTTACTATGAACTGGACTGTGTGTTTACAGGCAGTAGGGCCTGCCATCATTCACTATGAACTGGATTGTGTGTTTCCAGGCAGTAGGGCCTGCCATCATTCACTATGAATTGGACTGTGTGTTTACAGGCAGTAGGGCCTGCCATCATTCACTATGAACTGGACTGTGTGTTTCCAGGCAGTAGGACCTGCCATCATTCACTATGAACTGGACTGTGTGTTTACAGGCAGTAGGACCTGCCATCATTCACTATGAATTGGACTGTGTGTTTCCAGGTAGAAGGGCCTGCCATCATTCACTATGAACTGGACTGTGTGTTTCCAGGCAGTAGGGCCTGCCATCATTCACTATGAACTGGACTGTGTGTTTCCAGGCAGTAGGGCCTGCCATCATTCACTATGAACTGGACAGTGTGTTTACAGGCAGTAGGGCCTGCCATTATTCACTTTGAACTGGACTGTGTGATTCGAGGCAGTAGAGCCTGCCATCATTCACTTTGAACTGGACTGTGTGTTTACAGGCAGTAGGGCCTGCCATCATTCACTATGAACTGGACTGTGTGTATACAGGCAGTAGGGCCTGCCATCATTCACTATGAACTAGACAGTGTGTTTACAGGCAGTAGGGCCTGCCATTATTCACTTTGAACTGGACTGTGTGATTCGAGGCAGTAGAGCCTGCCATCATTCACTTTGAACTGGACTGTGTGTTTACAGGCAGTAGGGCCTGCCATCATTCACTATGAACTGGACTGTGTGTATACAGGCAGTAGGGCCTGCCATCATTCACTATGAACTGGACAGTGTGTTTACAGGCAGTAGGGCCTGCCATTATTCACTTTGAACTGGACTGTGTGATTCGAGGCAGTAGAGCCTGCCATCATTCACTTTGAACTGGACTGTGTGTTTATAGGCAGTAGGGCCTGCCATCATTCACTATGAACTGGACTGTGTGTATACAGGCAGTAGGGCCTGCCATCATTCACTATGAACTGGACTGTGTGTTTACAGGCAGTAGGGCCTGACATCATTCACTATGAACTGGACTGTGTGTTTACAGGCAGTAGAGCCTGACATCATTCACTATGAACTGGACTGTGTGTTTCCAGGCAGTAGGGCCTGCCATCATTCACTATGAACTGGACTGTGTGTTTACAGGCAGTAGGGCCTGCCATCATTCACTTTGAACTGGACTGTGTGTTTCCAGGCAGTAGGGCCTGCCATCATTCACTATGAACTGGACTGTGTGTTTCCAGGCAGTAGGACCTGCCATCATTCACCATGAACTGGACAGTGTGTTTCCAGGCAGTAGGACCTGCCATCATTCACTATGAACTGGACTGTGTGTTTCCAGGCAGTAGGGCCTGCCATCATTCACTATGAACTGGACTGTGTGTTTCCAGGCAGTAGGGCCTGCCATCTTTCAGTATGAACTGGACTGTGTGTTTCCAGGCAGTAGGACCTGCCATCATTCACTATGAACTGGACTGTGTGTTTACAGGCAGTAGGACCTGCCATCATTCACTATGAATTGGACTGTGTGTTTCCAGGCAGTAGGGCCTGCCATCATTCACTATGAACTGGACTGTGTGTTTCCAGGCAGTAGGGCCTGCCATCATTCACTATGAACTGGACTGTGTGTTTCCAGGCAGTAGGGCCTGCCATCATTCACTATGAACTGGACAGTGTGTTTACAGGCAGTAGGGCCTGCCATTATTCACTTTGAACTGGACTGTGTGATTCCAGGCAGTAGAGCCTGCCATCATTGACTTTGAACTGGACTGTGTGTTTACAGGCAGTAGGGCCTGCCATCATTCACTATGAACTGGACTGTGTGTATACAGGCAGTAGGGCCTGCCATCATTCACTATGAATTGGACTGTGTGTTTACAGGCAGTAGAGCCTGACATCATTCACTATGAACTGGACTGTGTGTTTACAGGCAGTAGAGCCTGCCATCATTCACTATGAACTGGACTGTGTGTATACAGGCAGTAGGGCCTGCCATCATTCACTATGAACTAGACAGTGTGTTTACAGGCAGTAGGGCCTGCCATTATTCACTTTGAACTGGACTGTGTGATTCGAGGCAGTAGAGCCTGCCATCATTCACTTTGAACTGGACTGTGTGTTTACAGGCAGTAGGGCCTGCCATCATTCACTATGAACTGGACTGTGTGTATACAGGCAGTAGGGCCTGCCATCATTCACTATGAACTGGACAGTGTGTTTACAGGCAGTAGGGCCTGCCATTATTCACTTTGAACTGGACTGTGTGATTCGAGGCAGTAGAGCCTGCCATCATTCACTTTGAACTGGACTGTGTGTTTATAGGCAGTAGGGCCTGCCATCATTCACTATGAACTGGACTGTGTGTATACAGGCAGTAGGGCCTGCCATCATTCACTATGAACTGGACTGTGTGTTTACAGGCAGTAGGGCCTGACATCATTCACTATGAACTGGACTGTGTGTTTACAGGCAGTAGAGCCTGACATCATTCACTATGAACTGGACTGTGTGTTTCCAGGCAGTAGGGCCTGCCATCATTCACTATGAACTGGACTGTGTGTTTACAGGCAGTAGGGCCTGCCATCATTCACTTTGAACTGGACTGTGTGTTTCCAGGCAGTAGGGCCTGCCATCATTCACTATGAACTGGACTGTGTGTTTCCAGGCAGTAGGACCTGCCATCATTCACCATGAACTGGACTGTGTGTTTCCAGGCAGTAGGACCTGCCATCATTCACTATGAACTGGACTGTGTGTTTCCATGCAGTAGGAAATGCCATCATTCACTGTGAACTGGACTGTGTGATTCCAGGCAGTAGAGCCTGCCATCATTCACTTTGAACTGGACTGTGTGTTTCCAGGCAGTAGGGCCTGCCATCATTCACTATGAACTGGACTGTGTGTATACAGGCAGTAGGGCCTGCCATCATTCACTATGAACTGGACTGTGTGTTTCCAGGCAGTAGGGCCTGCCATCATTCACTATGAACTGGACTGTGTGTTTACAGGCAGTAGGGCCTGCCATCATTCAATATGAATTGGACTGTGTGTTTCCAGGCAGTAGGGCCTGCCATCATTCACTATGAACTGGACTGTGTGTTTCCAGGCAGTAGGGCCTGCCATCATTCACTATGAACTGGACTGTGTGTTTCCAGGCAGTAGGGCCTGCCATCATTCACTATGAACTGGACTGTGTGTTTCCAGGCAGTAGGGCCTGCCATCATTCACTATGAACTGGACTGTGTGTTTCCAGGCAGTAGGACCTGCCATCATTCACTATGAACTGGACTGTGTGTTTACAGGCAGTAGGACCTGCCATCATTCACTATGAATTGGACTGTGTGTTTCCAGTTAGCAGGGCCTGCCATCATTCACTATGAACTGGACTGTGTGTTTCCAGGCAGTAGGGCCTGCCATCATTCACTATGAACTGGACTGTGTGTTTCCAGGCAGTAGGGCCTACCATCATTCACTATGAACTGGACAGTGTGTTTACATGCAGTAGGGCCTGCCATTATTCACTTTGAACTGGACTGTGTGATTCGAGGCAGTAGAGCATGCCATCATTCACTTTGAACTGGACTGTGTGTTTACAGGCAGTAGGGCCTGCCATCATTCACTATGAACTGGACTGTGTGTATACAGGCAGTAGGGCCTGCCATCATTCACTATGAACTGGACTGTGTGTTTACAGGCAGTAGGGCCTGCCATCATTCACTTTGAACTGGACTGTGTGTTTCCAGGCAGTAGGGCCTGCCATCATTCACTATGAACTGGACTGTGTGTTTCCAGGCAGTAGGACCTGCCATCATTCACCATGAACTGGACTGTGTGTTTCCAGGCAGTAGGACCTGCCATCATTCACTATGAACTGGACTGTGTGTTTCCAGGCAGTAGGGCCTGCCATCATTCACTATGAACTGGACTGTGTGTTTCCAGGCAGTAGGGCCTGCCATCATTCAGTATGAACTGGACTGTGTGTTTCCAGGCAGTAGGACCTGCCATCATTCACTATGAACTGGACTGTGTGTTTACAGGCAGTAGGACCTGCCATCATTCACTATGAATTGGACTGTGTGTTTCCAGGCAGTAGGGCCTGCCATCATTCACTATGAACTGGACTGTGTGTTTCCAGGCAGTAGGGCCTGCCATCATTCACTATGAACTGGACGGTGTGTTTCCAGGCAGTAGGGCCTGCCATCATTCACTATGAACTGGACAGTGTGTTTACAGGCAGTAGGGCCTGCCATTATTCACTTTGAACTGGACTGTGTGATTCCAGGCAGTAGAGCCTGCCATCATTGACTTTGAACTGGACTGTGTGTTTACAGGCAGTAGGGCCTGCCATCATTCACTATGAACTGGACTGTGTGTATACAGGCAGTAGGGACTGCCATCATTCACTATGAATTGGACTGTGTGTTTACAGTTAGTAGAGCCTGACATCATTCACTATGAACTGGACTGTGTGTTTAAAGGCAGTTGGGCCTGCCATCATTCACTATGAATTGGACTGTGTGTTTACAGGCAGTAGGAACCGGCCATCATTCACCATGAACTGGACTGTGTGTTTCCAGGCAGTAGGACCTGCCATCATTCACTATGATCTGGACTGTGTGTTTCCAGGCAGTAGGGCCTGCCATCATTCACTATGAACTGGACTGTGTGTTTCCAGGCAGTAGGGCCTGCCATCATTCACTATGAACTGGACTGTGTGTTTCCAGGCAGTAGGACCTGCCATCATTCATTGTGAACTGGACTGTGTGATTCCAGGCAGTAGAGCCTGCCATCATTCACTTTGAACTGGACTGTGTGTTTCCAGGCAGTAGGGCCTGCCATCATTCACTATGAACTGGACTGTGTGTTTCCAGGCAGTAGGTCCTGCCATCATTCACTATGAACTGGACTGTGTGTTTCCAGTTAGTAGGGCCTGCCATCATTCACTATGAACTGGACGGTGTGTTTCCAGGCAGTAGGGCCTGCCATCATTCACTATGAACTGGACAGTGTGTTTACAGGCAGTAGGGCCTGCCATTATTCACTTTGAACTGGACTGTGTGATTCCAGGCAGTAGAGCCTGCCATCATTGACTTTGAACTGGACTGTGTGTTTACAGGCAGTAGGGCCTGCCATCATTCACTATGAACTGGACTGTGTGTATACAGGCAGTAGGGACTGCCATCATTCACTATGAATTGGACTGTGTGTTTACAGGCAGTAGAGCCTGACATCATTCACTATGAACTGGACTGTGTGTTTAAAGGCAGTTGGGCCTGCCATCATTCACTATGAATTGGACTGTGTGTTTACAGGCAGTAGGAACCGGCCATCATTCACCATGAACTGGACTGTGTGTTTCCAGGCAGTAGGACCTGCCATCATTCACTATGATCTGGACTGTGTGTTTCCAGGCAGTAGGGCCTGCCATCATTCACTATGAACTGGACTGTGTGTTTCCAGGCAGTAGGGCCTGCCATCATTCACTATGAACTGGACTGTGTGTTTCCAGGCAGTAGGACCTGCCATCATTCATTGTGAACTGGACTGTGTGATTCCAGGCAGTAGAGCCTGCCATCATTCACTTTGAACTGGACTGTGTGTTTCCAGGCAGTAGGGCCTGCCATCATTCACTATGAACTGGACTGTGTGTATACAGGCAGTAGGGCCTGCCATCATTCACCATGAACTGGACTGTGTGTTTCCAGGCAGTAGGGCCTGCCATCATTCACTATGAACTGGACTGTGTGTTTCCAGGCAGTAGGGCCTGCTATCATTTACTATGAACTGGACTGTGTGTTTACAGGCAGTAGGGCCTGCCATCATACACTATGAACTGGACAGTGTGTTTACAGGCAGTAGGGCCTGCCATTATTCACTTTGAACTGGACTGTGTGATTCCAGGCAGTAGAGCCTGCCATCATTGACTATGAACTGGACTGTGTGTTTCCAGGCAGTAGGACCTGCCATCATTCACCATGAACTGGACTGTGTGTTTCCAGGCAGTAGGACCTGCCATCATTCACTATGAATTGGACTGTGTGTTTCCAGGCAATAGGACCTGCCATCATTCACTATGAACTGGACTGTGTGTTTACAGGCAGTAGGATCTGCCATTATTCACTATGAACTGGACTGTGTGCTTACAGGCAGTAGGACCTGCCACAATTCACTATGAACTGGACTGTGTGTTTACAGGCAGTAGGATCTGCCATCATTCACTTTGAACTGGACTGTGTGTTTACAGGCAGTAGGGCCTGTCATCATTCACTATGAATTGGACTGTGTGTTTACAGGCAGTAGAGCCTGACATCATTCACTATGAACTGGACTGTGTGTTTACAGGCAGTAGAGCCTGCCAACATTCACTATGAATTGGACTGTGTGTTTACAGGCAGTAGAGCCTGCCATCATTCACTATGAACTGGACTGTGTGTTTCCAGGCAGTAGGGCCTGCCATCATTCACTATGAACTGGAATTTGTGTTTACAGGCAGTAGGGCCTGCCATCATTCACTTTGAACTGGACTGTGTGTTTAAAAGCAGTAGGACCTGCCATCATTCACTATGAACTGGACTGTGTGTTTACAGGCAGTAGGGCCTGCCATTATTCACTATGAACTGGACTGTGTGTTTACAGGCAGTAGGACCTGCCATTATTCACTATGAACTGGACTGTGTGTTTACAGGGAGTAGGATCTGCCATCATTCACTTTGAACTGGACTGTGTGTTTACAGGCAGTAGGGCCTGCCATCATTCACTATGAATTGGACTGTGTGTTTACAGGCAGTAGAGCCTGACATCATTCACTATGAACTGGACTGTGTGTTTACAGGCAGTTGGGCCTGCCATCATTCACTATGAATTGGACTGTGTGTTTACAGGCAGTAGAGCCTGCCATCATTCACTATGAAATGGACTGTGTGTTTACAGGCAGTAGGGCCTGCCATCATTCACTATGAACTGGACTGTGTGTTTACAGGCAGTAGGGCCTGCCATCATTCACTATGAACTGGACTGTGTGTTTCCAGGCAGTAGGACCTGCCATCATTCACTTTGAACTGGACTGTGTGATTCCAGGCAGTAGGACCTGCCATCATTCACTATGAACTGGACTGTGTGTTTCCAGGCAGTAGGGCCTGCCATCATTCACTATGAACTGGACTGTGTGTTTCCAGGCAGTAGGGCCTGCCATCATTCACTATGAACTGGACTGTGTGTTTCCAGGCAGTAGGACCTGCCATCATTCACTTTGAACTGGACTGTGTGATTCCAGGCAGTAGAGCCTGCCATCATTCACTTTGAACTGGACTGTGTGTTTACAGGCAGTAGGGCCTGCCATCATTCACTATGAACTGGACTGTGTGTATACAGGCAGTAGGGCCTGCCATCATTCACTATGAACTGGACTGTGTGTTTCCAGGCAGTAGGGCCTGCCATCATTCACTATGAACTGGACTGTGTGTTTCCAGGCAGTAGGGCCTGCCATCATTCAGTATGAACTGGACTGTGTGTTTCCAGGCAGTAGGACCTGCCATCATTCACTATGAACTGGACTGTGTGTTTACAGGCAGTAGGACCTGCCATCATTCACTATGAACTGGACTGTGTGTATACAGGCAGTAGGGACTGCCATCATTCACTATGAATTGGACTGTGTGTTTACAGGCAGTAGAGCCTGACATCATTCACTATGAACTGGACTGTGTGTTTAAAGGCAGTTGGGCCTGCCATCATTCACTATGAATTGGACTGTGTGTTTACAGGCAGTAGGAACCGGCCATCATTCACCATGAACTGGACTGTGTGTTTCCAGGCAGTAGGACCTGCCATCATTCACTATGATCTGGACTGTGTGTTTCCAGGCAGTAGGGCCTGCCATCATTCACTATGAACTGGACTGTGTGTTTCCAGGCAGTAGGGCCTGCCATCATTCACTATGAACTGGACTGTGTGTTTCCAGGCAGTAGGACCTGCCATCATTCATTGTGAACTGGACTGTGTGATTCCAGGCAGTAGAGCCTGCCATCATTCACTTTGAACTGGACTGTGTGTTTCCAGGCAGTAGGGCCTGCCATCATTCACTATGAACTGGACTGTGTGTATACAGGCAGTAGGGCCTGCCATCATTCACCATGAACTGGACTGTGTGTTTCCAGGCAGTAGGGCCTGCCATCATTCACTATGAACTGGACTGTGTGTTTCCAGGCAGTAGGGCCTGCTATCATTTACTATGAACTGGACTGTGTGTTTACAGGCAGTAGGGCCTGCCATCATACACTATGAACTGGACAGTGTGTTTACAGGCAGTAGGGCCTGCCATTATTCACTTTGAACTGGACTGTGTGATTCCAGGCAGTAGAGCCTGCCATCATTGACTATGAACTGGACTGTGTGTTTCCAGGCAGTAGGACCTGCCATCATTCACCATGAACTGGAATGTGTGTTTCCAGGCAGTAGGACCTGCCATCATTCACTATGAATTGGACTGTGTGTTTCCAGGCAATAGGACCTGCCATCATTCACTATGAACTGGACTGTGTGTTTACAGGCAGTAGGATCTGCCATTATTCACTATGAACTGGACTGTGTGCTTACAGGCAGTAGGACCTGCCACAATTCACTATGAACTGGACTGTGTGTTTACAGGCAGTAGGATCTGCCATCATTCACTTTGAACTGGACTGTGTGTTTACAGGCAGTAGGGCCTGCCATCATTCACTATGAATTGGACTGTGTGTTTACAGGCAGTAGAGCCTGACATCATTCACTATGAACTGGACTGTGTGTTTACAGGCAGTAGAGCCTGCCAACATTCACTATGAATTGGACTGTGTGTTTACAGGCAGTAGAGCCTGCCATCATTCACTATGAACTGGACTGTGTGTTTCCAGGCAGTAGGGCCTGCCATCATTCACTATGAACTGGAATTTGTGTTTACAGGCAGTAGGGCCTGCCATCATTCACTTTGAACTGGACTGTGTGTTTAAAAGCAGTAGGACCTGCCATCATTCACTATGAACTGGACTGTGTGTTTACAGGCAGTAGGGCCTGCCATTATTCACTATGAACTGGACTGTGTGTTTACAGGCAGTAGGACCTGCCATTATTCACTATGAACTGGACTGTGTGTTTACAGGGAGTAGGATCTGCCATCATTCACTTTGAACTGGACTGTGTGTTTACAGGCAGTAGGGCCTGCCATCATTCACTATGAATTGGACTGTGTGTTTACAGGCAGTAGAGCCTGACATCATTCACTATGAACTGGACTGTGTGTTTACAGGCAGTTGGGCCTGCCATCATTCACTATGAATTGGACTGTGTGTTTACAGGCAGTAGAGCCTGCCATCATTCACTATGAAATGGACTGTGTGTTTACAGGCAGTAGGGCCTGCCATCATTCACTATGAACTGGACTGTGTGTTTACAGGCAGTAGGGCCTGCCATCATTCACTATGAACTGGACTGTGTGTTTCCAGGCAGTAGGACCTGCCATCATTCACTTTGAACTGGACTGTGTGATTCCAGGCAGTAGGACCTGCCATCATTCACTATGAACTGGACTGTGTGTTTCCAGGCAGTAGGGCCTGCCATCATTCACTATGAACTGGACTGTGTGTTTCCAGGCAGTAGGGCCTGCCATCATTCACTATGAACTGGACTGTGTGTTTCCAGGTAGTAGGACCTGCCATCATTCACTTTGAACTGGACTGTGTGATTCCAGGCAGTAGAGCCTGCCATCATTCACTTTGAACTGGACTGTGTGTTTACAGGCAGTAGGGCCTGCCATCATTCACTATGAACTGGACTGTGTGTATACAGGCAGTAGGGCCTGCCATCATTCACTATGAACTGGACTGTGTGTTTCCAGGCAGTAGGGCCTGCCATCATTCACTATGAACTGGACTGTGTGTTTCCAGGCAGTAGGGCCTGCCATCATTCAGTATGAACTGGACTGTGTGTTTCCAGGCAGTAGGACCTGCCATCATTCACTATGAACTGGACTGTGTGTTTACAGGCAGTAGGACCTGCCATCATTCACTATGAATTGGACTGTGTGTTTCCAGGCAGTAGGGCCTGCCATCATTCACTATGAACTGGACTGTGTGTTTCCAGGCAGTAGGGCCTGCCATCATTCACTATGAACTGGACTGTGTGTTTCCAGGCAGTAGGGCCTGCCATCATTCACTATGAACTGGACAGTGTGTTTACAGGCAGTAGGGCCTGCCATTATTCACTTTGAACTGGACTGTGTGATTCCAGGCAGTAGAGCCTGCCATCATTGACTTTGAACTGGACTGTGTGTTTACAGGCAGTAGGGCCTGCCATCATTCACTATGAACTGGACTGTGTGTATACAGGCAGTAGGGCCTGCCATCATTCACTATGAATTGGACTGTGTGTTTACAGGCAGTAGAGCCTGACATCATTCACTATGAACTGGACTGTGTGTTTACAGGCAGTTGGGCCTGCCATCATTCACTATGAATTGGACTGTGTGTTTACAGGCAGTAGAGCCTGCCATCATTCACTATGAAATGGACTGTGTGTTTCCAGGCAGTAGGGCCTGCCATCATTCACTATGAACTGGACTGTGTGTTTCCAGGCAGTAGGGCCTGCCATCATTCACTATGAACTGGACTGTGTTTTCCAGGCAGTAGGACCTGCCATCATTCACTTTGAACTGGACTGTGTGATTCCAGGCAGTAGAGCCTGCCATCATTCACTTTGAACTGGACTGTGTGTTTACAGGCAGTAGGGCCTGCCATCATTCACTATGAACTGGACTGTGTGTATACAGGCAGTAGGGCCTGCCATCATTCACTATGAACTGGACTGTGTGTTTCCAGGCAGTAGGGCCTGCCATCATTCACTATGAACTGGACTGTGTGTTTCCAGGCAGTAGGGCCTGCCATCATTCAGTATGAACTGGACTGTGTGTTTCCAGGCAGTAGGACCTGCCATCATTCACTATGAACTGGACTGTGTGTTTACAGGCAGTAGGACCTGCCATCATTCACTATGAATTGGACTGTGTGTTTCCAGGCAGTAGGGCCTGCCATCATTCACTATGAACTGGACTGTTTGTTTCCAGGCAGTAGGGCCTGCCATTATTCACTATGAACTGGACTGTGTGTTTCCAGGCAGTAGGGCCTGCCATCATTCACTATGAACTGGACAGTGTGTTTACAGGCAGTAGGGCCTGCCATTATTCACTTTGAACTGGACTGTGTGATTCCAGGCAGTAGAGCCTGCCATCATTGACTTTGAGGTGGACTGTGTGTTTACAGGCAGTAGGGCCTGCCATCATTCACTATGAACTGGACTGTGTGTATACAGGCATTAGGGCCTGCCATCATTCACTATGAATTGGACTGTGTGTTTACAGGCAGTAGAGCCTGACATCATTCACTATGAATTGGACTGTGTGTTTACAGGCAGTAGAGCCTGCCATCATTCACTATGAAATGGACTGTGTGTTTACAGGCAGTACGGCCTGCCATCATTCACTATGAACTGGACTGTGTGTTGCCAAGCAGTAGGAACCGGCCATCATTCACCATGAACTGGACTGTGTGTTTCCAGGCAGTAGGGCCTGCCATCATTCACTATGAACTGGACTGTGTGTTTCCAGGCAGTAGGGCCTGCCATCATTCACTATGAACTGGACTGTGTGTTTCCAGGCAGTAGGGCCTGCCATCATTCACTATGAACTTGACTGTGTGTTTACAGGCAGTAGGGCCTGCCATCATTCAATATGAATTGGACTGTGTGTTTCCAGGCAGTAGGGCCTGCCATCATTCACTAGGAACTGGACTGTGTGTTTCCAGGCAGTAGGGCCTGCCATCATTCACTATGAACTGGACTGTGTGTTTCCAGGCAGTAGGGCCTGCCATCATTCACTATGAACTGGACTGTGTGTTTACAGGCAGTAGGGCCTGCCATCATTCACTTTGAACTGGACTGAGTGTTTCCAGGCAGTAGGGCCTGCCATCATTCACTATGAACTGGACTGTGTGTTTCCAGGCAGTAGGACCTGCCATCATTCACCATGAACTGGACTGTGTGTTTCCAGGCAGTAGGACCTGCCATCATTCACTATGAACTGGACTGTGTGTTTCCAGGCAGTAGGGCCTGCCATCATTCACTATGAACTGGACTGTGTGTTTCCAGGCAGTAGGGCCTGCCATCATTCAGTATGAACTGGACTGTGTGTTTCCAGGCAGTAGGACCTGCCATCATTCACTATGAACTGGACTGTGTGTTTACAGGCAGTAGGACCTGCCATCATTCACTATGAATTGGACTTTGTGTTTCCAGGCAGTAGGGCCTGCCATCATTCACTATGAACTGGACTGTGTGTTTCCAGGCAGTAGGGCCTGCCATCATTCACTATGAACTGGACGGTGTGTTTCCAGGCAGTAGGGCCTGCCATCATTCACTATGAACTGGACAGTGTGTTTACAGGCAGTAGGGCCTGCCATTATTCACTTTGAACTGGACTGTGTGATTCCAGGCAGTAGAGCCTGCCATCATTGACTTTGAACTGGACTGTGTGTTTACAGGCAGTAGGGCCTGCCATCATTCACTATGAACTGGACTGTGTGTATACAGGCAGTAGGGACTGCCATCATTCACTATGAATTGGACTGTGTGTTTACAGGCAGTAGAGCCTGACATCATTCACTATGAACTGGACTGTGTGTTTAAAGGCAGTTGGGCCTGCCATCATTCACTATGAATTGGACTGTGTGTTTACAGGCAGTAGGAACCGGCCATCATTCACCATGAACTGGACTGTGTGTTTCCAGGCAGTAGGACCTGCCATCATTCACTATGATCTGGACTGTGTGTTTCCAGGCAGTAGGGCCTGCCATCATTCACTATGAACTGGACTGTGTGTTTCCAGGCAGTAGGGCCTGCCATCATTCACTATGAACTGGACTGTGTGTTTCCAGGCAGTAGGACCTGCCATCATTCATTGTGAACTGGACTGTGTGATTCCAGGCAGTAGAGCCTGCCATCATTCACTTTGAACTGGACTGTGTGTTTCCAGGCAGTAGGGCCTGCCATCATTCACTATGAACTGGACTGTGTGTTTCCAGGCAGTAGGACCTGCCATCATTCACCATGAACTGGACTGTGTGTTTCCAGGCAGTAGGACCTGCCATCATTCACTATGAACTGGACTGTGTGTTTCCAGGCAGTAGGGCCTGCCATCATTCACTATGAACTGGACTGTGTGTTTCCAGGCAGTAGGGCCTGCCATCATTCAGTATGAACTGGACTGTGTGTTTCCAGGCAGTAGGACCTGCCATCATTCACTATGAACTGGACTGTGTGTTTACAGGCAGTAGGACCTGCCATCATTCACTATGAATTGGACTGTGTGTTTCCAGGCAGTAGGGCCTGCCATCATTCACTATGAACTGGACTGTGTGTTTCCAGGCAGTAAGGCCTGCCATCATTCACTATGAACTGGACGGTGTGTTTCCAGGCAGTAGGGCCTGCCATCATTCACTATGAACTGGACAGTGTGTTTACAGGCAGTAGGGCCTGCCATTATTCACTTTGAACTGGACTGTGTGATTCCAGGCAGTAGAGCCTGCCATCATTGACTTTGAACTGGACTGTGTGTTTACAGGCAGTAGGGCCTGCCATCATTCACTATGAACTGGACTGTGTGTATACAGGCAGTAGGGACTGCCATCATTCACTATGAATTGGACTGTGTGTTTACAGGCAGTAGAGCCTGACATCATTCACTATGACCTGGACTATGTGTTTAAAGGCAGTTGGGCCTGCCATCATTCACTATGAATTGGACTGTGTGTTTACAGGCAGTAGGAACCGGCCATCATTCACCATGAACTGGACTGTGTGTTTCCAGGCAGTAGGACCTGCCATCATTCACTATGATCTGGACTGTGTGTTTCCAGGCAGTAGGGCCTGCCATCATTCACTATGAACTGGACTGTGTGTTTCCAGGCAGTAGGGCCTGCCATCATTCACTATGAACTGGACTGTGTGTTTCCAGGCAGTAGGACCTGCCATCATTCATTGTGAACTGGACTGTGTGATTCCAGGCAGTAGAGCCTGCCATCATTCACTTTGAACTGGACTGTGTGTTTCCAGGCAGTAGGGCCTGCCATCATTCACTATGAACTGGACTGTGTGTATACATGCAGTAGGGCCTGCCATCATTCACTATGAACTGGACTGTGTGTTTCCAGGCAGTAGGGCCTGCCATCATTCACTATGAACTGGACTGTGTGTTTCCAGGCAGTAGGGCCTGCTATCATTTACTATGAACTGGACTGTGTGTTTACAGGCAGTAGGGCCTGCCATCATACACTATGAACTGGACAGTGTGTTTACAGGCAGTAGGGCCTGCCATTATTCACTTTGAACTGGACTGTGTGATTCCAGGCAGTAGAGCCTGCCATCATTGACTATGAACTGGACTGTGTGTTTCCAGGCAGTAGGACCTGCCATCATTCACCATGAACTGGACTGTGTGTTTCCAGGCAGTAGGACCTGCCATCATTCACTATGAATTGGACTGTGTGTTTCCAGGCAATAGGACCTGCCATCATTCACTATGAACTGGACTGTGTGTTTACAGGCAGTAGGATCTGCCATTATTCACTATGAACTGGACTGTGTGCTTACAGGCAGTAGGACCTGCCATCATTCACTATGAACTGGACTGTGTGTTTACAGGCAGTAGGGACTGCCATCATTCACTATGAATTGGACTGTGTGTTTACAGGCAGTAGAGCCTGACATCATTCACTATGAACTGGACTGTGTGTTTAAAGGCAGTTGGGCCTGCCATCATTCACTATGAATTGGACTGTGTGTTTACAGGCAGTAGGAACCGGCCATCATTCACCATGAACTGGACTGTGTGTTTCCAGGCAGTAGGACCTGCCATCATTCACTATGATCTGGACTGTGTGTTTCCAGGCAGTAGGGCCTGCCATCATTCACTATGAACTGGACTGTGTGTTTCCAGGCAGTAGGGCCTGCCATCATTCACTATGAACTGGACTGTGTGTTTCCAGGCAGTAGGACCTGCCATCATTCATTGTGAACTGGACTGTGTGATTCCAGGCAGTAGAGCCTGCCATCATTCACTTTGAACTGGACTGTGTGTTTCCAGGCAGTAGGGCCTGCCATCATTCACTATGAACTGGACTGTGTGTTTCCAGGCAGTAGGACCTGCCATCATTCACCATGAACTGGACTGTGTGTTTCCAGGCAGTAGGACCTGCCATCATTCACTATGAACTGGACTGTGTGTTTCCAGGCAGTAGGGCCTGCCATCATTCACTATGAACTGGACTGTGTGTTTCCAGGCAGTAGGGCCTGCCATCATTCAGTATGAACTGGACTGTGTGTTTCCAGGCAGTAGGACCTGCCATCATTCACTATGAACTGGACTGTGTGTTTACAGGCAGTAGGACCTGCCATCATTCACTATGAATTGGACTGTGTGTTTCCAGGCAGTAGGGCCTGCCATCATTCACTATGAACTGGACTGTGTGTTTCCAGGCAGTAAGGCCTGCCATCATTCACTATGAACTGGACGGTGTGTTTCCAGGCAGTAGGGCCTGCCATCATTCACTATGAACTGGACAGTGTGTTTACAGGCAGTAGGGCCTGCCATTATTCACTTTGAACTGGACTGTGTGATTCCAGGCAGTAGAGCCTGCCATCATTGACTTTGAACTGGACTGTGTGTTTACAGGCAGTAGGGCCTGCCATCATTCACTATGAACTGGACTGTGTGTATACAGGCAGTAGGGACTGCCATCATTCACTATGAATTGGACTGTGTGTTTACAGGCAGTAGAGCCTGACATCATTCACTATGACCTGGACTGTGTGTTTAAAGGCAGTTGAGCCTGCCATCATTCACTATGAATTGGACTGTGTGTTTACAGGCAGTAGGAACCGGCCATCATTCACCATGAACTGGACTGTGTGTTTCCAGGCAGTAGGACCTGCCATCATTCACTATGATCTGGACTGTGTGTTTCCAGGCAGTAGGGCCTGCCATCATTCACTATGAACTGGACTGTGTGTTTCCAGGCAGTAGGGCCTGCCATCATTCACTATGAACTGGACTGTGTGTTTCCAGGCAGTAGGACCTGCCATCATTCATTGTGAACTGGACTGTGTGATTCCAGGCAGTAGAGCCTGCCATCATTCACTTTGAACTGGACTGTGTGTTTCCAGGCAGTAGGGCCTGCCATCATTCACTATGAACTGGACTGTGTGTATACAGGCAGTAGGGCCTGCCATCATTCACTATGAACTGGACTGTGTGTTTCCAGGCAGTAGGGCCTGCCATCATTCACTATGAACTGGACTGTGTGTTTCCAGGCAGTAGGGCCTGCTATCATTTACTATGAACTGGACTGTGTGTTTACAGGCAGTAGGGCCTGCCATCATACACTATGAACTGGACAGTGTGTTTACAGGCAGTAGGGCCTGCCATTATTCACTTTGAACTGGACTGTGTGATTCCAGGCAGTAGAGCCTGCCATCATTGACTATGAACTGGACTGTGTGTTTCCAGGCAGTAGGACCTGCCATCATTCACCATGAACTGGACTGTGTGTTTCCAGGCAGTAGGACCTGCCATCATTCACTATGAATTGGACTGTGTGTTTCCAGGCAATAGGACCTGCCATCATTCACTATGAACTGGACTGTGTGTTTACAGGCAGTAGGATCTGCCATTATTCACTATGAACTGGACTGTGTGCTTACAGGCAGTAGGACCTGCCATCATTCACTATGAACTGGACTGTGTGTTTACAGGCAGTAGGATCTGCCATCATTCACTTTGAACTGGACTGTGTGTTTACAGGCAGTAGGGCCTGCCATCATTCACTATGAATTGGACTGTGTGTTTACAGGCAGTAGAGCCTGACATCATTCACTATGAATTGGACTGTGTGTTTACAGGCAGTAGAGCCTGCCATCATTCACTATGAACTGGACTGTGTGTTTCCAGGCAGTAGGGCCTGCCATCATTCACTATGAAGTGGAATTTGTGTTTACAGGCAGTAGGGCCTGCCATCATTCACTTTGAACTGGACTGTGTGTTTAAAAGCAGTAGGACCTGCCATCATTCACTATGAACTGGACTGTGTGTTTACAGGCAGTTGGGCCTGCCATCATTCACTATGAATTGGACTGTGTGTTTACAGGCAGTAGAGCCTGCCATCATTCACTATGAAATGGACTGTGTGTTTACAGGCAGTAGGGCCTGCCATCATTCACTATGAACTGGACTGTGTGTTTCCAAGAAGTAGGAACCGGCCATCATTCACCATGAACTGGACTGTGTGTTTCCAGGCAGTAGGACCTGCCATCATTCACTATGAACTGGACTGTGTGTTTCCAGGCAGTAGGGCCTGCCATCATTCACTATGAACTGGACTGTGTGTTTCCAGGCAGTAGGGCCTGCCATCATTCACTATGAACTGGACTGTGTGTTTCCAGGCAGTAGGACCTGCCATCATTCACTTTGAACTGGACTGTGTGATTCCAGGCAGTAGAGCCTGCCATCATTCACTTTGAACTGGACTGTGTGTTTACAGGCAGTAGGGCCTGCCATCATTCACTATGAACTGGACTGTGTGTATACAGGCAGTAGGGCCTGCCATCATTCACTATGAACTGGACTGTGTGTTTCCAGGCAGTAGGGCCTGCCATCATTCACTATGAACTGGACTGTGTGTTTACAGGCAGTATTGCCTGCCATCATTCAATATGAATTGGACTGTGTGTTTCCAGGCAGTAGGGCCTGCCATCATTCACTATGAACTGGACTGTGTGTTTCCAGGCAGTAGGGCCTGCCATCATTCACTATGAACTGGACTGTGTGTTTCCAGGCAGTAGGGCCTGCCATCAATTACTATGAACTGGACTGTGTGTTTACAGGCAGTAGGGCATTCCATCATTCACTATGAACTGGACTGTGTGTTTCCAGGCAGTAGGGCCTGCCATCATTCACTATGAATTGGACTGTGTGTTTACAGGCAGTAGATCCTGCCATCATTCACTATGAACTGGACTGTGTGTTTCCAGGCAGTAGGGCCTGCCATCATTCACTATGAACTGGACTGTGTGTTTCCAGGCAGTAGGACCTGCCATCATTCACCATGAACTGGACTGTGTGTTTCCAGGCAGTAGGACCTGCCATAATTCACTATGAATTGGACTGTGTGTTTCCAGGCAGTAGGGCCTGCCATCATTCACTATGAACTGGACTGTGTGTTTCCAGGCAGTAGGGCCTGCCATCATTCACTATGAACTGGACTGTGTGTTTCCAGGCAGTAGGACCTGCCATCATTCACTATGAACTGGACTGTGTGTTTACAGGCAGTAGGACCTGCCATCATTCACTATGAACTGGACTGTGTGTTTCCAGGCAGTAGGGCCTGCCATCATTGACTTTGAACTGGACTGTGTGTTTCCAGGCAGTAGGGCCTGCCATCATTCACTATGAACTGGACAGTGTGTTTACAGGCAGTAGGGCCTGCCATTATTCACTTTGAACTGGACTGTGTGATTCCAGGCAGTAGAGCCTGCCATCATTGACTTTGAACTGGACTGTGTGTTTACAGGCAGTAGGGCCTGCCATCATTCACTATGAACTGGACTGTGTGTATACAGGCAGTAGGGACTGCCATCATTCACTATGAATTGGACTGTGTGTTTACAGGCAGTAGAGCCTGACATCATTCACTATGAACTGGACTGTGTGTTTAAAGGCAGTTGGGCCTGCCATCATTCACTATGAATTGGACTGTGTGTTTACAGGCAGTAGGAACCGGCCATCATTCACCATGAACTGGACTGTGTGTTTCCAGGCAGTAGGACCTGCCATCATTCACTATGATCTGGACTGTGTGTTTCCAGGCAGTAGGGCCTGCCATCATTCACTATGAACTGGACTGTGTGTTTCCAGGCAGTAGGGCCTGCCATCATTCACTATGAACTGGACTGTGTGTTTCCAGGCAGTAGGACCTGCCATCATTCATTGTGAACTGGACTGTGTGATTCCAGGCAGTAGAGCCTGCCATCATTCACTTTGAACTGGACTGTGTGTTTCCAGGCAGTAGGGCCTGCCATCATTCACTATGAACTGGACTGTGTGTATACAGGCAGTAGGGCCTGCCATCATTCACTATGAACTGGACTGTGTGTTTCCAGGCAGTAGGGCCTGCCATCATTCACTATGAACTGGACTGTGTGTTTCCAGGCAGTAGGGCCTGCTATCATTTACTATGAACTGGACTGTGTGTTTACAGGCAGTAGGGCCTGCCATCATACACTATGAACTGGACAGTGTGTTTACAGGCAGTAGGGCCTGCCATTATTCACTTTGAACTGGACTGTGTGATTCCAGGCAGTAGAGCCTGCCATCATTGACTATGAACTGGACTGTGTGTTTCCAGGCAGTAGGACCTGCCATCATTCACCATGAACTGGACTGTGTGTTTCCAGGCAGTAGGACCTGCCATCATTCACTATGAATTGGACTGTGTGTTTCCAGGCAATAGGACCTGCCATCATTCACTATGAACTGGACTGTGTGTTTACAGGCAGTAGGATCTGCCATTATTCACTATGAACTGGACTGTGTGCTTACAGGCAGTAGGACCTGCCATCATTCACTATGAACTGGACTGTGTGTTTACAGGCAGTAGGATCTGCCATCATTCACTTTGAACTGGACTGTGTGTTTACAGGCAGTAGGGCCTGCCATCATTCACTATGAATTGGACTGTGTGTTTACAGGCAGTAGAGCCTGACATCATTCACTATGAACTGGACTGTGTGTTTACAGGCAGTAGAGCCTGCCAACATTCACTATGAATTGGACTGTGTGTTTACAGGCAGTAGAGCCTGCCATCATTCACTATGAACTGGACTGTGTGTTTCCAGGCAGTAGGGCCTGCCATCATTCACTATGAACTGGAATTTGTGTTTACAGGCAGTAGGGCCTGCCATCATTCACTTTGAACTGGACTGTGTGTTTAAAAGCAGTAGGACCTGCCATCATTCACTATGAACTGGACTGTGTGTTTACAGGCAGTTGGGCCTGCCATCATTCACTATGAATTGGACTGTGTGTTTACAGGCAGTAGAGCCTGCCATCATTCACTATGAAATGGACTGTGTGTTTACAGGCAGTAGGGCCTGCCATCATTCACTATGAACTGGACTGTGTGTTTCCAAGAAGTAGGAACCGGCCATCATTCACCATGAACTGGACTGTGTGTTTCCAGGCAGTAGGACCTGCCATCATTCACTATGAACTGGACTGTGTGTTTCCAGGCAGTAGGGCCTGCCATCATTCACTATGAACTGGACTGTGTGTTTCCAGGCAGTAGGGCCTGCCATCATTCACTATGAACTGGACTGTGTGTTTCCAGGCAGTAGGACCTGCCATCATTCACTTTGAACTGGACTGTGTGATTCCAGGCAGTAGAGCCTGCCATCATTCACTTTGAACTGGACTGTGTGTTTACAGGCAGTAGGGCCTGCCATCATTCACTATGAACTGGACTGTGTGTATACAGGCAGTAGGGCCTGCCATCATTCACTATGAACTGGACTGTGTGTTTCCAGGCAGTAGGGCCTGCCATCATTCACTATGAACTGGACTGTGTGTTTACAGGCAGTATTGCCTGCCATCATTCAATATGAATTGGACTGTGTGTTTCCAGGCAGTAGGGCCTGCCATCATTCACTATGAACTGGACTGTGTGTTTCCAGGCAGTAGGGCCTGCCATCATTCACTATGAACTGGACTGTGTGTTTCCAGGCAGTAGGGCCTGCCATCAATTACTATGAACTGGACTGTGTGTTTACAGGCAGTAGGGCATTCCATCATTCACTATGAACTGGACTGTGTGTTTCCAGGCAGTAGGGCCTGCCATCATTCACTATGAATTGGACTGTGTGTTTACAGGCAGTAGATCCTGCCATCATTCACTATGAACTGGACTGTGTGTTTCCAGGCAGTAGGACCTGCCATCATTCACCATGAACTGGACTGTGTGTTTCCAGGCAGTAGGACCTGCCATAATTCACTATGAATTGGACTGTGTGTTTCCAGGCAGTAGGGCCTGCCATCATTCACTATGAACTGGACTGTGTGTTTCCAGGCAGTAGGACCTGCCATCATTCACCATGAACTGGACTGTGTGTTTCCAGGCAGTAGGACCTGCCATAATTCACTATGAATTGGACTGTGTGTTTCCAGGCAGTAGGGCCTGCCATCATTCACTATGAACTGGACTGTGTGTTTCCAGGCAGTAGGGCTTGCCATCATTCACTATGAACTGGACTGTGTGTTTCCAGGCAGTAGGACCTGCCATCATTCACTATGAACTGGACTGTGTGTTTACAGGCAGTAGGACCTGCCATCATTCACTATGAACTGGACTGTGTGTTTCCAGGCAGTAGGGCCTGCCATCATTCACTATGAACTGGACTGTGTGTTTCCAGGCAGTAGGGCCTGCCATCATTCACTATGAACTGGACTGTGTGTTTCCAGGCAGTAGGACCTGCCATCATTCACTTTGAACTGGACTGTGTGATTCCAGGCAGTAGGGCCTGCCATCATTCACTATGAACTGGACTGTGTGTTTCCAGGCAGTAGGGCCTGCCATCAATTACTATGAACTGGACTGTGTGTTTACAGGCAGTAGGGCATTCCATCATTCACTATGAACTGGACTGTGTGTTTCCAGGCAGTAGGGCCTGCCATCATTCACTATGAATTGGACTGTGTGTTTACAGGCAGTAGATCCTGCCATCATTCACTATGAACTGGACTGTGTGTTTCCAGGCAGTAGGGCCTGCCATCATTCACTATGAACTGGACTGTGTGTTTCCAGGCAGTAGGACCTGCCATCATTCACCATGAACTGGACTGTGTGTTTCCAGGCAGTAGGTCCTGCCATAATTCACTATGAATTGGACTGTGTGTTTCCAGGCAGTAGGGCCTGCCATCATTCACTATGAACTGGACTGTGTGTTTCCAGGCAGTAGGGCCTGCCATCATTCACTATGAACTGGACTGTGTGTTTCCAGGCAGTAGGACCTGCCATCATTCACTATGAACTGGACTGTGTGTTTACAGGCAGTAGGACCTGCCATCATTCACTATGAACTGGACTGTGTGTTTCCAGGCAGTAGGGCCTGCCATCATTCACTATGAACTGGACTGTGTGTTTCCAGGCAGTAGGGCCTGCCATCATTCACTATGAACTGGACTGTGTGTTTCCAGGCAGTAGGACCTGCCATCATTCACTTTGAACTGGACTGTGTGATTCCAGGCAGTAGAGCCTGCCATCATTCACTTTGAACTGGACTGTGTGTTTACAGGCAGTAGGGCCTGCCATCATTCACTATGAACTGGACTGTGTGTATACAGGCAGTAGGGCCTGCCATCATTCACTATGAACTGGACTGTGTGTTTCCAGGCAGTAGGGCCTGCCATCATTCACTATGAACTGGACTGTGTGTTTACAGGCAGTATTGCCTGCCATCATTCAATATGAATTGGACTGTGTGTTTCCAGGCAGTAGGGCCTGCCATCATTCACTATGAACTGGACTGTGTGTTTCCAGGCAGTAGGGCCTGCCATCATTCACTATGAACTGGACTGTGTGTTTCCAGGCAGTAGGGCCTGCCATCAATTACTATGAACTGGACTGTGTGTTTACAGGCAGTAGGGCATTCCATCATTCACTATGAACTGGACTGTGTGTTTCCAGGCAGTAGGGCCTGCCATCATTCACTATGAATTGGACTGTGTGTTTACAGGCAGTAGATCCTGCCATCATTCACTATGAACTGGACTGTGTGTTTCCAGGCAGTAGGGCCTGCCATCATTCACTATGAACTGGACTGTGTGTTTCCAGGCAGTAGGACCTGCCATCATTCACCATGAACTGGACTGTGTGTTTCCAGGCAGTAGGACCTGCCATAATTCACTATGAATTGGACTGTGTGTTTCCAGGCAGTAGGGCCTGCCATCATTCACTATGAACTGGACTGTGTGTTTCCAGGCAGTAGGGCCTGCCATCATTCACTATGAACTGGACTGTGTGTTTCCAGGCAGTAGGACCTGCCATCATTCACTATGAACTGGACTGTGTGTTTACAGGCAGTAGGACCTGCCATCATTCACTATGAATTGGACTATGTGTTTCCAGGCAGCAGGGCCTGCCATCATTCACTATGAACTGGACTGTGTGTTTCCAGGCAGTAGGGCCTGCCATCATTCACTATGAACTGGACTGTGTGTTTCCAGGCAGTAGGGCCTGCCATCATTCACTATGAACTGGACAGTGTGTTTACAGGCAGTAGGGCCTGCCATTATTCACTTTGAACTGGACTGTGTGATTCGAGGCAGCAGAGCCTGCCATCATTCACTTTGAACTGGACTGTGTGTTTACAGGCAGTAGTGCCTGCCATCATTCACTATGAACTGGACTGTGTGTATACAGGCAGTAGGGCCTGCCATCATTCACTATGAACTGGACTGTGTGTTTCCAGGCAGTAGGGCCTGCCATCATTCACTATGAACTGGACTGTGTGTTTACAGGCAGTAGGGCCTGCCATCATTCACTTTGAACTGGACTGTGTGTTTCCAGGCAGTAGGGCCTGCCATCATTCACTATGAACTGGACTGTGTGTTTCCAGGCTGTAGGACCTGCCATCATTCACTTTGAACTGGACTGTTTGATTCGAGGCAGTAGAGCCTGCCATCATTCACTTTGAACTGGACTGTGTGTTTACAGGCAGTAGGGCCTGCCATCATTCACTATGAACTGGACTGTGTGTATACAGGCAGTAGGGCCTGCCATCATTCACTATGAACTGGACTGTGTGTTTCCAGGCAGTAGGGCCTGCCATCATTCACTATGAACTGGACTGTGTGTTTACAGGCAGTATTGCCTGCCATCATTCAATATGAATTGGACTGTGTGTTTCCAGGCAGTAGGGCCTGCCATCATTCACTATGAACTGGACTGTGTGTTTCCAGGCAGTAGGGCCTGCCATCATTCACTATGAACTGGACTGTGTGTTTCCAGGCAGTAGGGCCTGCCATCAATTACTATGAACTGGACTGTGTGTTTACAGGCAGTAGGGCATGCCATCATTCACTATGAACTGGACTGTGTGTTTCCAGGCAGTAGGGCCTGCCATCATTCACTATGAATTGGACTGTGTGTTTACAGGCAGTAGATCCTGCCATCATTCACTATGAACTGGACTGTGTGTTTCCAGGCAGTAGGGCCTGCCATCATTCACTATGAACTGGACTGTGTGTTTCCAGGCAGTAGGACCTGCCATCATTCACCATGAACTGGACTGTGTGTTTCCAGGCAGTAGGACCTGCCATAATTCACTATGAACTGGACTGTGTGCTTACAGGCAGTAGGACCTGCCATCATTCACTATGAACTGGACTGTGTGTTTACAGGCAGTAGGATCTGCCATCATTCACTTTGAACTGGACTGTGTGTTTACAGGCAGTAGGGCCTGCCATCATTCACTATGAATTGGACTGTGTGTTTACAGGCAGTAGAGCCTGACATCATTCACTATGAACTGGACTGTGTGTTTACAGGCAGTAGAGCCTGCCAACATTCACTATGAATTGGACTGTGTGTTTACAGGCAGTAGAGCCTGCCATCATTCACTATGAACTGGACTGTGTGTTTCCAGGCAGTAGGGCCTGCCATCATTCACTATGAACTGGAATTTGTGTTTACAGGCAGTAGGGCCTGCCATCATTCACTTTGAACTGGACTGTGTGTTTAAAAGCAGTAGGACCTGCCATCATTCACTATGAACTGGACTGTGTGTTTACAGGCAGTTGGGCCTGCCATCATTCACTATGAATTGGACTGTGTGTTTACAGGCAGTAGAGCCTGCCATCATTCACTATGAAATGGACTGTGTGTTTACAGGCAGTAGGGCCTGCCATCATTCACTATGAACTGGACTGTGTGTTTCCAAGAAGTAGGAACCGGCCATCATTCACCATGAACTGGACTGTGTGTTTCCAGGCAGTAGGACCTGCCATCATTCACTATGAACTGGACTGTGTGTTTCCAGGCAGTAGGGCCTGCCATCATTCACTATGAACTGGACTGTGTGTTTCCAGGCAGTAGGGCCTGCCATCATTCACTATGAACTGGACTGTGTGTTTCCAGGCAGTAGGACCTGCCATCATTCACTTTGAACTGGACTGTGTGATTCCAGGCAGTAGAGCCTGCCATCATTCACTTTGAACTGGACTGTGTGTTTACAGGCAGTAGGGCCTGCCATCATTCACTATGAACTGGACTGTGTGTATACAGGCAGTAGGGCCTGCCATCATTCACTATGAACTGGACTGTGTGTTTCCAGGCAGTAGGGCCTGCCATCATTCACTATGAACTGGACTGTGTGTTTACAGGCAGTATTGCCTGCCATCATTCAATATGAATTGGACTGTGTGTTTCCAGGCAGTAGGGCCTGCCATCATTCACTATGAACTGGACTGTGTGTTTCCAGGCAGTAGGGCCTGCCATCATTCACTATGAACTGGACTGTGTGTTTCCAGGCAGTAGGGCCTGCCATCAATTACTATGAACTGGACTGTGTGTTTACAGGCAGTAGGGCATTCCATCATTCACTATGAACTGGACTGTGTGTTTCCAGGCAGTAGGGCCTGCCATCATTCACTATGAATTGGACTGTGTGTTTACAGGCAGTAGATCCTGCCATCATTCACTATGAACTGGACTGTGTGTTTCCAGGCAGTAGGACCTGCCATCATTCACCATGAACTGGACTGTGTGTTTCCAGGCAGTAGGACCTGCCATAATTCACTATGAATTGGACTGTGTGTTTCCAGGCAGTAGGGCCTGCCATCATTCACTATGAACTGGACTGTGTGTTTCCAGGCAGTAGGACCTGCCATCATTCACCATGAACTGGACTGTGTGTTTCCAGGCAGTAGGACCTGCCATAATTCACTATGAATTGGACTGTGTGTTTCCAGGCAGTAGGGCCTGCCATCATTCACTATGAACTGGACTGTGTGTTTCCAGGCAGTAGGGCTTGCCATCATTCACTATGAACTGGACTGTGTGTTTCCAGGCAGTAGGACCTGCCATCATTCACTATGAACTGGACTGTGTGTTTACAGGCAGTAGGACCTGCCATCATTCACTATGAACTGGACTGTGTGTTTCCAGGCAGTAGGGCCTGCCATCATTCACTATGAACTGGACTGTGTGTTTCCAGGCAGTAGGGCCTGCCATCATTCACTATGAACTGGACTGTGTGTTTCCAGGCAGTAGGACCTGCCATCATTCACTTTGAACTGGACTGTGTGATTCCAGGCAGTAGGGCCTGCCATCATTCACTATGAACTGGACTGTGTGTTTCCAGGCAGTAGGGCCTGCCATCAATTACTATGAACTGGACTGTGTGTTTACAGGCAGTAGGGCATTCCATCATTCACTATGAACTGGACTGTGTGTTTCCAGGCAGTAGGGCCTGCCATCATTCACTATGAATTGGACTGTGTGTTTACAGGCAGTAGATCCTGCCATCATTCACTATGAACTGGACTGTGTGTTTCCAGGCAGTAGGGCCTGCCATCATTCACTATGAACTGGACTGTGTGTTTCCAGGCAGTAGGACCTGCCATCATTCACCATGAACTGGACTGTGTGTTTCCAGGCAGTAGGTCCTGCCATAATTCACTATGAATTGGACTGTGTGTTTCCAGGCAGTAGGGCCTGCCATCATTCACTATGAACTGGACTGTGTGTTTCCAGGCAGTAGGGCCTGCCATCATTCACTATGAACTGGACTGTGTGTTTCCAGGCAGTAGGACCTGCCATCATTCACTATGAACTGGACTGTGTGTTTACAGGCAGTAGGACCTGCCATCATTCACTATGAACTGGACTGTGTGTTTCCAGGCAGTAGGGCCTGCCATCATTCACTATGAACTGGACTGTGTGTTTCCAGGCAGTAGGGCCTGCCATCATTCACTATGAACTGGACTGTGTGTTTCCAGGCAGTAGGACCTGCCATCATTCACTTTGAACTGGACTGTGTGATTCCAGGCAGTAGAGCCTGCCATCATTCACTTTGAACTGGACTGTGTGTTTACAGGCAGTAGGGCCTGCCATCATTCACTATGAACTGGACTGTGTGTATACAGGCAGTAGGGCCTGCCATCATTCACTATGAACTGGACTGTGTGTTTCCAGGCAGTAGGGCCTGCCATCATTCACTATGAACTGGACTGTGTGTTTACAGGCAGTATTGCCTGCCATCATTCAATATGAATTGGACTGTGTGTTTCCAGGCAGTAGGGCCTGCCATCATTCACTATGAACTGGACTGTGTGTTTCCAGGCAGTAGGGCCTGCCATCATTCACTATGAACTGGACTGTGTGTTTCCAGGCAGTAGGGCCTGCCATCAATTACTATGAACTGGACTGTGTGTTTACAGGCAGTAGGGCATTCCATCATTCACTATGAACTGGACTGTGTGTTTCCAGGCAGTAGGGCCTGCCATCATTCACTATGAATTGGACTGTGTGTTTACAGGCAGTAGATCCTGCCATCATTCACTATGAACTGGACTGTGTGTTTCCAGGCAGTAGGGCCTGCCATCATTCACTATGAACTGGACTGTGTGTTTCCAGGCAGTAGGACCTGCCATCATTCACCATGAACTGGACTGTGTGTTTCCAGGCAGTAGGACCTGCCATAATTCACTATGAATTGGACTGTGTGTTTCCAGGCAGTAGGGCCTGCCATCATTCACTATGAACTGGACTGTGTGTTTCCAGGCAGTAGGGCCTGCCATCATTCACTATGAACTGGACTGTGTGTTTCCAGGCAGTAGGACCTGCCATCATTCACTATGAACTGGACTGTGTGTTTACAGGCAGTAGGACCTGCCATCATTCACTATGAATTGGACTATGTGTTTCCAGGCAGCAGGGCCTGCCATCATTCACTATGAACTGGACTGTGTGTTTCCAGGCAGTAGGGCCTGCCATCATTCACTATGAACTGGACTGTGTGTTTCCAGGCAGTAGGGCCTGCCATCATTCACTATGAACTGGACAGTGTGTTTACAGGCAGTAGGGCCTGCCATTATTCACTTTGAACTGGACTGTGTGATTCGAGGCAGCAGAGCCTGCCATCATTCACTTTGAACTGGACTGTGTGTTTACAGGCAGTAGTGCCTGCCATCATTCACTATGAACTGGACTGTGTGTATACAGGCAGTAGGGCCTGCCATCATTCACTATGAACTGGACTGTGTGTTTCCAGGCAGTAGGGCCTGCCATCATTCACTATGAACTGGACTGTGTGTTTACAGGCAGTAGGGCCTGCCATCATTCACTTTGAACTGGACTGTGTGTTTCCAGGCAGTAGGGCCTGCCATCATTCACTATGAACTGGACTGTGTGTTTCCAGGCTGTAGGACCTGCCATCATTCACTTTGAACTGGACTGTTTGATTCGAGGCAGTAGAGCCTGCCATCATTCACTTTGAACTGGACTGTGTGTTTACAGGCAGTAGGGCCTGCCATCATTCACTATGAACTGGACTGTGTGTATACAGGCAGTAGGGCCTGCCATCATTCACTATGAACTGGACTGTGTGTTTCCAGGCAGTAGGGCCTGCCATCATTCACTATGAACTGGACTGTGTGTTTACAGGCAGTATTGCCTGCCATCATTCAATATGAATTGGACTGTGTGTTTCCAGGCAGTAGGGCCTGCCATCATTCACTATGAACTGGACTGTGTGTTTCCAGGCAGTAGGGCCTGCCATCATTCACTATGAACTGGACTGTGTGTTTCCAGGCAGTAGGGCCTGCCATCAATTACTATGAACTGGACTGTGTGTTTACAGGCAGTAGGGCATGCCATCATTCACTATGAACTGGACTGTGTGTTTCCAGGCAGTAGGGCCTGCCATCATTCACTATGAATTGGACTGTGTGTTTACAGGCAGTAGATCCTGCCATCATTCACTATGAACTGGACTGTGTGTTTCCAGGCAGTAGGGCCTGCCATCATTCACTATGAACTGGACTGTGTGTTTCCAGGCAGTAGGACCTGCCATCATTCACCATGAACTGGACTGTGTGTTTCCAGGCAGTAGGACCTGCCATAATTCACTATGAATTGGACTGTGTGTTTCCAGGCCGTAGGGCCTGCCATCATTCACTATGAACTGGACTGTGTGTTTCCAGGCAGTAGGGCCTGCCATCATTCACTATGAACTGGACGTTGTGTTTCCAGGCAGTAGGACCTGCCATCATTCACTATGAACTGGACTGTGTGTTTACAGGCAGTAGGACCTGCCATCATTCACTATGAATTGGACTATGTGTTTCCAGGCAGCAGGGCCTGCCATCATTCACTATGAACTGGACTGTGTGTTTCCAGGCAGTAGGGCCTGCCATCATTCACTATGAACTGGACTGTGTGTTTCCAGGCAGTAGGGCCTGCCATCATTCACTATGAACTGGACAGTGTGTTTACTGGCAGTAGGGCCTGCCATTATTCACTTTGAACTGGACTGTGTGATTCGAGGCAGCAGAGCCTGCCATCATTCACTTTGAACTGGACTGTGTGTTTACAGGCAGTAGGACCTGCCATCATTCACTATGAATTGGACTATGTGTTTCCAGGCAGCAGGGCCTGCCATCATTCACTATGAACTGGACTGTGTGTTTCCAGGCAGTAGGGCCTGCCATCATTCACTATGAACTGGACTGTGTGTTTCCAGGCAGTAGGGCCTGCCATCATTCACTATGAACTGGACAGTGTGTTTACAGGCAGTAGGGCCTGCCATTATTCACTTTGAACTGGACTGTGTGATTCGAGGCAGCAGAGCCTGCCATCATTCACTTTGAACTGGACTGTGTGTTTACAGGCAGTAGTGCCTGCCATCATTCACTATGAACTGGACTGTGTGTATACAGGCAGTAGGGCCTGCCATCATTCACTATGAACTGGACTGTGTGTTTCCAGGCAGTAGGGCCTGCCATCATTCACTATGAACTGGACTGTGTGTTTACAGGCAGTAGGGCCTGCCATCATTCACTTTGAACTGGACTGTGTGTTTCCAGGCAGTAGGGCCTGCCATCATTCACTATGAACTGGACTGTGTGTTTCCAGGCTGTAGGACCTGCCATCATTCACTTTGAACTGGACTGTTTGATTCGAGGCAGTAGAGCCTGCCATCATTCACTTTGAACTGGACTGTGTGTTTACAGGCAGTAGGGCCTGCCATCATTCACTATGAACTGGACTGTGTGTATACAGGCAGTAGGGCCTGCCATCATTCACTATGAACTGGACTGTGTGTTTCCAGGCAGTAGGGCCTGCCATCATTCACTATGAACTGGACTGTGTGTTTACAGGCAGTATTGCCTGCCATCATTCAATATGAATTGGACTGTGTGTTTCCAGGCAGTAGGGCCTGCCATCATTCACTATGAACTGGACTGTGTGTTTCCAGGCAGTAGGGCCTGCCATCATTCACTATGAACTGGACTGTGTGTTTCCAGGCAGTAGGGCCTGCCATCAATTACTATGAACTGGACTGTGTGTTTACAGGCAGTAGGGCATGCCATCATTCACTATGAACTGGACTGTGTGTTTCCAGGCAGTAGGGCCTGCCATCATTCACTATGAATTGGACTGTGTGTTTACAGGCAGTAGATCCTGCCATCATTCACTATGAACTGGACTGTGTGTTTCCAGGCAGTAGGGCCTGCCATCATTCACTATGAACTGGACTGTGTGTTTCCAGGCAGTAGGACCTGCCATCATTCACCATGAACTGGACTGTGTGTTTCCAGGCAGTAGGACCTGCCATAATTCACTATGAATTGGACTGTGTGTTTCCAGGCCGTAGGGCCTGCCATCATTCACTATGAACTGGACTGTGTGTTTCCAGGCAGTAGGGCCTGCCATCATTCACTATGAACTGGACGTTGTGTTTCCAGGCAGTAGGACCTGCCATCATTCACTATGAACTGGACTGTGTGTTTACAGGCAGTAGGACCTGCCATCATTCACTATGAATTGGACTATGTGTTTCCAGGCAGCAGGGCCTGCCATCATTCACTATGAACTGGACTGTGTGTTTCCAGGCAGTAGGGCCTGCCATCATTCACTATGAACTGGACTGTGTGTTTCCAGGCAGTAGGGCCTGCCATCATTCACTATGAACTGGACAGTGTGTTTACTGGCAGTAGGGCCTGCCATTATTCACTTTGAACTGGACTGTGTGATTCGAGGCAGCAGAGCCTGCCATCATTCACTTTGAACTGGACTGTGTGTTTACAGGCAGTAGGGCCTGCCATCATTCACTATGAACTGGACTGTGTGTATACAGGCAGTAGGGCCTGCCATCATTCACTATGAACTGGACTGTGTGCTTACAGGCAGTAGGACCTGCCATCATTCACTATGAACTGGACTGTGTGTTTACAGGCAGTAGGATCTGCCATCATTCACTTTGAACTGGACTGTGTGTTTACAGGCAGTAGGGCCTGCCATCATTCACTATGAATTGGACTGTGTGTTTACAGGCAGTAGAGCCTGACATCATTCACTATGAACTGGACTGTGTGTTTACAGGCAGTAGAGCCTGCCAACATTCACTATGAATTGGACTGTGTGTTTACAGGCAGTAGAGCCTGCCATCATTCACTATGAACTGGACTGTGTGTTTCCAGGCAGTAGGGCCTGCCATCATTCACTATGAACTGGAATTTGTGTTTACAGGCAGTAGGGCCTGCCATCATTCACTTTGAACTGGACTGTGTGTTTAAAAGCAGTAGGACCTGCCATCATTCACTATGAACTGGACTGTGTGTTTACAGGCAGTAGGGCCTGCCATTATTCACTATGAACTGGACTGTGTGTTTACAGGCAGTAGGACCTGCCATTATTCACTATGAACTGGACTGTGTGTTTACAGGGAGTAGGATCTGCCATCATTCACTTTGAACTGGACTGTGTGTTTACAGGCAGTAGGGCCTGCCATCATTCACTATGAATTGGACTGTGTGTTTACAGGCAGTAGAGCCTGACATCATTCACTATGAACTGGACTGTGTGTTTACAGGCAGTTGGGCCTGCCATCATTCACTATGAATTGGACTGTGTGTTTACAGGCAGTAGAGCCTGCCATCATTCACTATGAAATGGACTGTGTGTTTACAGGCAGTAGGGCCTGCCATCATTCACTATGAACTGGACTGTGTGTTTCCAAGAAGTAGGAACCGGCCATCATTCACCATGAACTGGACTGTGTGATTCGAGGCAGCAGAGCCTGCCATCATTCACTTTGAACTGGACTGTGTGTTTACAGGCAGTAGGACCTGCCATCATTCACTATGAATTGGACTATGTGTTTCCAGGCAGCAGGGCCTGCCATCATTCACTATGAACTGGACTGTGTGTTTCCAGGCAGTAGGGCCTGCCATCATTCACTATGAACTGGACTGTGTGTTTCCAGGCAGTAGGGCCTGCCATCATTCACTATGAACTGGACAGTGTGTTTACAGGCAGTAGGGCCTGCCATTATTCACTTTGAACTGGACTGTGTGATTCGAGGCAGCAGAGCCTGCCATCATTCACTTTGAACTGGACTGTGTGTTTACAGGCAGTAGTGCCTGCCATCATTCACTATGAACTGGACTGTGTGTATACAGGCAGTAGGGCCTGCCATCATTCACTATGAACTGGACTGTGTGTTTCCAGGCAGTAGGGCCTGCCATCATTCACTATGAACTGGACTGTGTGTTTACAGGCAGTAGGGCCTGCCATCATTCACTTTGAACTGGACTGTGTGTTTCCAGGCAGTAGGGCCTGCCATCATTCACTATGAACTGGACTGTGTGTTTCCAGGCTGTAGGACCTGCCATCATTCACTTTGAACTGGACTGTTTGATTCGAGGCAGTAGAGCCTGCCATCATTCACTTTGAACTGGACTGTGTGTTTACAGGCAGTAGGGCCTGCCATCATTCACTATGAACTGGACTGTGTGTATACAGGCAGTAGGGCCTGCCATCATTCACTATGAACTGGACTGTGTGTTTCCAGGCAGTAGGGCCTGCCATCATTCACTATGAACTGGACTGTGTGTTTACAGGCAGTATTGCCTGCCATCATTCAATATGAATTGGACTGTGTGTTTCCAGGCAGTAGGGCCTGCCATCATTCACTATGAACTGGACTGTGTGTTTCCAGGCAGTAGGGCCTGCCATCATTCACTATGAACTGGACTGTGTGTTTCCAGGCAGTAGGGCCTGCCATCAATTACTATGAACTGGACTGTGTGTTTACAGGCAGTAGGGCATGCCATCATTCACTATGAACTGGACTGTGTGTTTCCAGGCAGTAGGGCCTGCCATCATTCACTATGAATTGGACTGTGTGTTTACAGGCAGTAGATCCTGCCATCATTCACTATGAACTGGACTGTGTGTTTCCAGGCAGTAGGGCCTGCCATCATTCACTATGAACTGGACTGTGTGTTTCCAGGCAGTAGGACCTGCCATCATTCACCATGAACTGGACTGTGTGTTTCCAGGCAGTAGGACCTGCCATAATTCACTATGAATTGGACTGTGTGTTTCCAGGCCGTAGGGCCTGCCATCATTCACTATGAACTGGACTGTGTGTTTCCAGGCAGTAGGGCCTGCCATCATTCACTATGAACTGGACGTTGTGTTTCCAGGCAGTAGGACCTGCCATCATTCACTATGAACTGGACTGTGTGTTTACAGGCAGTAGGACCTGCCATCATTCACTATGAATTGGACTATGTGTTTCCAGGCAGCAGGGCCTGCCATCATTCACTATGAACTGGACTGTGTGTTTCCAGGCAGTAGGGCCTGCCATCATTCACTATGAACTGGACTGTGTGTTTCCAGGCAGTAGGGCCTGCCATCATTCACTATGAACTGGACAGTGTGTTTACTGGCAGTAGGGCCTGCCATTATTCACTTTGAACTGGACTGTGTGATTCGAGGCAGCAGAGCCTGCCATCATTCACTTTGAACTGGACTGTGTGTTTACAGGCAGTAGGGCCTGCCATCATTCACTATGAACTGGACTGTGTGTATACAGGCAGTAGGGCCTGCCATCATTCACTATGAACTGGACTGTGTGCTTACAGGCAGTAGGACCTGCCATCATTCACTATGAACTGGACTGTGTGTTTACAGGCAGTAGGATCTGCCATCATTCACTTTGAACTGGACTGTGTGTTTACAGGCAGTAGGGCCTGCCATCATTCACTATGAATTGGACTGTGTGTTTACAGGCAGTAGAGCCTGACATCATTCACTATGAACTGGACTGTGTGTTTACAGGCAGTAGAGCCTGCCAACATTCACTATGAATTGGACTGTGTGTTTACAGGCAGTAGAGCCTGCCATCATTCACTATGAACTGGACTGTGTGTTTCCAGGCAGTAGGGCCTGCCATCATTCACTATGAACTGGAATTTGTGTTTACAGGCAGTAGGGCCTGCCATCATTCACTTTGAACTGGACTGTGTGTTTAAAAGCAGTAGGACCTGCCATCATTCACTATGAACTGGACTGTGTGTTTACAGGCAGTAGGGCCTGCCATTATTCACTATGAACTGGACTGTGTGTTTACAGGCAGTAGGACCTGCCATTATTCACTATGAACTGGACTGTGTGTTTACAGGGAGTAGGATCTGCCATCATTCACTTTGAACTGGACTGTGTGTTTACAGGCAGTAGGGCCTGCCATCATTCACTATGAATTGGACTGTGTGTTTACAGGCAGTAGAGCCTGACATCATTCACTATGAACTGGACTGTGTGTTTACAGGCAGTTGGGCCTGCCATCATTCACTATGAATTGGACTGTGTGTTTACAGGCAGTAGAGCCTGCCATCATTCACTATGAAATGGACTGTGTGTTTACAGGCAGTAGGGCCTGCCATCATTCACTATGAACTGGACTGTGTGTTTCCAAGAAGTAGGAACCGGCCATCATTCACCATGAACTGGACTGTGTGTTTCCAGGCAGTAGGACCTGCCATCATTCACTATGAACTGGACTGTGTGTTTCCAGGCAGTAGGGCCTGCCATCATTCACTATGAACTGGACTGTGTGTTTCCAGGCAGTAGGGCCTGCCATCATTCACTATGAACTGGACTGTGTGTTTCCAGGCAGTAGGACCTGCCATCATTCACTTTGAACTGGACTGTGTGATTCCAGGCAGTAGAGCCTGCCATCATTCACTTTGAACTGGACTGTGTGTTTACAGGCAGTATGGCCTGCCATCATTCACTATGAACTGGACTGTGTGTTTACAGGCAGTAGGACCTGCCATCATTCACTATGAATTGGACTATGTGTTTCCAGGCAGCAGGGCCTGCCATCATTCACTATGAACTGGACTGTGTGTTTCCAGGCAGTAGGGCCTGCCATCATTCACTATGAACTGGACTGTGTGTTTCCAGGCAGTAGGGCCTGCCATCATTCACTATGAACTGGACAGTGTGTTTACAGGCAGTAGGGCCTGCCATTATTCACTTTGAACTGGACTGTGTGATTCGAGGCAGCAGAGCCTGCCATCATTCACTTTGAACTGGACTGTGTGTTTACAGGCAGTAGTGCCTGCCATCATTCACTATGAACTGGACTGTGTGTATACAGGCAGTAGGGCCTGCCATCATTCACTATGAACTGGACTGTGTGTTTCCAGGCAGTAGGGCCTGCCATCATTCACTATGAACTGGACTGTGTGTTTACAGGCAGTAGGGCCTGCCATCATTCACTTTGAACTGGACTGTGTGTTTCCAGGCAGTAGGGCCTGCCATCATTCACTATGAACTGGACTGTGTGTTTCCAGGCTGTAGGACCTGCCATCATTCACTTTGAACTGGACTGTGTGATTCCAGGCAGTAGAGCCTGCCATCATTCACTTTGAACTGGACTGTGTGTTTACAGGCAGTAGGGCCTGCCATCATTCACTATGAACTGGACTGTGTGTATACAGGCAGTAGGGCCTGCCATCATTCACTATGAACTGGACTGTGTGTTTCCAGGCAGTAGGGCCTGCCATCATTCACTATGAACTGGACTGTGTGTTTACAGGCAGTATTGCCTGCCATCATTCAATATGAATTGGACTGTGTGTTTCCAGGCAGTAGGGCCTGCCATCATTCACTATGAACTGGACTGTGTGTTTCCAGGCAGTAGGGCCTGCCATCATTCACTATGAACTGGACTGTGTGTTTCCAGGCAGTAGGGCCTGCCATCAATTACTATGAACTGGACTGTGTGTTTACAGGCAGTAGGGCATGCCATCATTCACTATGAACTGGACTGTGTGTTTCCAGGCAGTAGGGCCTGCCATCATTCACTATGAATTGGACTGTGTGTTTACAGGCAGTAGATCCTGCCATCATTCACTATGAACTGGACTGTGTGTTTCCAGGCAGTAGGGCCTGCCATCATTCACTATGAACTGGACTGTGTGTTTCCAGGCAGTAGGACCTGCCATCATTCACCATGAACTGGACTGTGTGTTTCCAGGCAGTAGGACCTGCCATAATTCACTATGAATTGGACTGTGTGTTTCCAGGCCGTAGGGCCTGCCATCATTCACTATGAACTGGACTGTGTGTTTCCAGGCAGTAGGGCCTGCCATCATTCACTATGAACTGGACTGTGTGTTTCCAGGCAGTAGGACCTGCCATCATTCACTATGAACTGGACTGTGTGTTTACAGGCAGTAGGACCTGCCATCATTCACTATGAATTGGACTATGTGTTTCCAGGCAGCAGGGCCTGCCATCATTCACTATGAACTGGACTGTGTGTTTCCAGGCAGTAGGGCCTGCCATCATTCACTATGAACTGGACTGTGTGTTTCCAGGCAGTAGGGCCTGCCATCATTCACTATGAACTGGACAGTGTGTTTACAGGCAGTAGGGCCTGCCATTATTCACTTTGAACTGGACTGTGTGATTCGAGGCAGCAGAGCCTGCCATCATTCACTTTGAACTGGACTGTGTGTTTACAGGCAGTAGGGCCTGCCATCATTCACTATGAACTGGACTGTGTGTATACAGGCAGTAGGGCCTGCCATCATTCACTATGAACTGGACTGTGTGCTTACAGGCAGTAGGACCTGCCATCATTCACTATGAACTGGACTGTGTGTTTACAGGCAGTAGGATCTGCCATCATTCACTTTGAACTGGACTGTGTGTTTACAGGCAGTAGGGCCTGCCATCATTCACTATGAATTGGACTGTGTGTTTACAGGCAGTAGAGCCTGACATCATTCACTATGAACTGGACTGTGTGTTTACAGGCAGTAGAGCCTGCCAACATTCACTATGAATTGGACTGTGTGTTTACAGGCAGTAGAGCCTGCCATCATTCACTATGAACTGGACTGTGTGTTTCCAGGCAGTAGGGCCTGCCATCATTCACTATGAACTGGAATTTGTGTTTACAGGCAGTAGGGCCTGCCATCATTCACTTTGAACTGGACTGTGTGTTTAAAAGCAGTAGGACCTGCCATCATTCACTATGAACTGGACTGTGTGTTTACAGGCAGTAGGGCCTGCCATTATTCACTATGAACTGGACTGTGTGTTTACAGGCAGTAGGACCTGCCATTATTCACTATGAACTGGACTGTGTGTTTACAGGGAGTAGGATCTGCCATCATTCACTTTGAACTGGACTGTGTGTTTACAGGCAGTAGGGCCTGCCATCATTCACTATGAATTGGACTGTGTGTTTACAGGCAGTAGAGCCTGACATCATTCACTATGAACTGGACTGTGTGTTTACAGGCAGTTGGGCCTGCCATCATTCACTATGAATTGGTATGTGTGTTTACAGGCAGTAGAGCCTGCCATCATTCACTATGAAATGGACTGTGTGTTTACAGGCAGTAGGGCCTGCCATCATTCACTATGAACTGGACTGTGTGTTTCCAAGAAGTAGGAACCGGCCATCATTCACCATGAACTGGACTGTGTGTTTCCAGGCAGTAGGACCTGCCATCATTCACTATGAACTGGACTGTGTGTTTCCAGGCAGTAGGGCCTGCCATCATTCACTATGAACTGGACTGTGTGTTTCCAGGCAGTAGGGCCTGCCATCATTCACTATGAACTGGACTGTGTGTTTCCAGGCAGTAGGACCTGCCATCATTCACTTTGAACTGGACTGTGTGATTCCAGGCAGTAGAGCCTGCCATCATTCACTTTGAACTGGACTGTGTGTTTACAGGCAGTATGGCCTGCCATCATTCACTATGAACTGGACTGTGTGTATACAGGCAGTAGGGCCTGCCATCATTCACTATGAACTGGACTGTGTGTTTCCAGGCAGTAGGGCCTGCCATCATTCACTATGAACTGGACTGTGTGTTTACAGGCAGTATTGCCTGCCATCATTCAATATGAATTGGACTGTGTGTTTCCAGGCAGTAGGGCCTGCCATCATTCACTATGAACTGGACTGTGTGTTTCCAGGCAGTAGGGCCTGCCATCATTCACTATGAACTGGACTGTGTGTTTCCAGGCAGTAGGGCCTGCCATCAATTACTATGAACTGGACTGTGTGTTTACAGGCAGTAGGGCATTCCATCATTCACTATGAACTGGACTGTGTGTTTCCAGGCAGTAGGGCCTGCCATCATTCACTATGAATTGGACTGTGTGTTTACAGGCAGTAGATCCTGCCATCATTCACTATGAACTGGACTGTGTGTTTCCAGGCAGTAGGGCCTGCCATCATTCACTATGAACTGGACTGTGTGTTTCCAGGCAGTAGGACCTGCCATCATTCACCATGAACTGGACTGTGTGTTTCCAGGCAGTAGGACCTGCCATAATTCACTATGAATTGGACTGTGTGTTTCCATGCAGTAGGGCCTGCCATCATTCACTATGAACTGGACTGTGTGTTTCCAGGCAGTAGGGCCTGCCATCATTCACTATGAACTGGACTGTGTGTTTCCAGGCAGTAGGACCTGCCATCATTCACTATGAACTGGACTGTGTGTTTACAGGCAGTAGGACCTGCCATCATTCACTATGAACTGGACTGTGTGTTTCCAGGCAGTAGGGCCTGCCATCATTCACTATGAACTGGACTGTGTGTTTCCAGGCAGTAGGGCCTGCCATCATTCACTATGAACTGGACTGTGTGTTTCCAGGCAGTAGGACCTGCCATCATTCACTTTGAACTGGACTGTGTGATTCCAGGCAGTAGAGCCTGCCATCATTCACTTTGAACTGGACTGTGTGTTTACAGGCAGTAGGGCCTGCCATCATTCACTATGAACTGGACTGTGTGTATACAGGCAGTAGGGCCTGCCATCATTCACTATGAACTGGACTGTGTGTTTCCAGGCAGTAGGGCCTGCCATCATTCACTATGAACTGGACTGTGTGTTTACAGGCAGTATTGCCTGCCATCATTCAATATGAATTGGACTGTGTGTTTCCAGGCAGTAGGGCCTGCCATCATTCACTATGAACTGGACTGTGTGTTTACAGGCAGTAGGGCCTGCCATCATTCACTATGAACTGGACTGTGTGTTTCCAGGCAGTAGGGCCTGCCATCATTCACTATGAACTGGATTGTGTGTTTCCAGGCAGTAGGGCCTGCCATCATTCACTATGAACTGGACTGTGTGTTTCCAGGCAGTAGGGCCTGCCATCATTCACTATGAACTGGACTGTGTGTTTACAGGCAGTATTGCCTGCCATCATTCAATATGAATTGGACTGTGTGTTTCCAGGCAGTAGGGCCTGCCATCATTCACTATGAACTGGACTGTGTGTTTACAGGCAGTAGGGCCTGCCATCATTCACTATGAACTGGACTGTGTGTTTCCAGGCAGTAGGGCCTGCCATCATTCACTATGAACTGGACTGTGTGTTTCCAGGCAGTAGGGCCTGCCATCATTCACTATGAACTGGATTGTGTGTTTACAGGCAGTAGGGCCTGCCATCATTCACTATGAACTGGACTGTGTGTTTCCAGGCAGTAGGGCCTGCCATCATTCACTATGAACTGGACTGTGTGTTTCCAGGCAGTAGGGCCTGCCATCAATTACTATGAACTGGACTGTGTGTTTACAGGCAGTAGGGCATTCCATCATTCACTATGGACTGGACTGTGTGTTTCCAGGCAGTAGGGCCTGCCATCATTCACTATGAATTGGACTGTGTGTTTACAGGCAGTAGATCCTGCCATCATTCACTATGAACTGGACTGTGTGTTTCCAGGCAGTAGGGCCTGCCATCATTCACTATGAACTGGACTGTGTGTTTCCAGGCAGTAGGACCTGCCATCATTCACCATGAACTGGACTGTGTGTTTCCAGGCAGTAGGACCTGCCATAATTCACTATGAATTGGACTGTGTGTTTCCAGGCAGTAGGGCCTGCCATCATTCACTATGAACTGGACTGTGTGTTTCCAGGCAGTAGGGCCTGCCATCATTCACTATGAACTGGACTGTGTGTTTCCAGGCAGTAGGACCTGCCATCATTCACTATGAACTGGACTGTGTGTTTACAGGCAGTAGGACCTGCCATCATTCACTATGAATTGGACTATGTGTTTCCAGGCAGCAGGGCCTGCCATCATTCACTATGAACTGGACTGTGTGTTTCCAGGCAGTAGGGCCTGCCATCATTCACTATGAACTGGACTGTGTGTTTCCAGGCAGTAGGGCCTGCCATCATTCACTATGAACTGGACAGTGTGTTTACAGGCAGTAGGGCCTGCCATTATTCACTTTGAACTGGACTGTGTGATTCGAGGCAGCAGAGCCTGCCATCATTCACTTTGAACTGGACTGTGTGTTTACAGGCAGTAGTGCCTGCCATCATTCACTATGAACTGGACTGTGTGTATACAGGCAGTAGGGCCTGCCATCATTCACTATGAACTGGACTGTGTGTTTCCAGGCAGTAGGGCCTGCCATCATTCACTATGAACTGGACTGTGTGTTTACAGGCAGTAGGGCCTGCCATCATTCACTTTGAACTGGACTGTGTGTTTCCAGGCAGTAGGGCCTGCCATCATTCACTATGAACTGGACTGTGTGTTTCCAGGCAGTAGGACCTGCCATCATTCACTTTGAACTGGACTGTGTGATTCCAGGCAGTAGAGCCTGCCATCATTCACTTTGAACTGGACTGTGTGTTTACAGGCAGTAGGGCCTGCCATCATTCACTATGAACTGGACTGTGTGTATACAGGCAGTAGGGCCTGCCATCATTCACTATGAACTGGACTGTGTGTTTCCAGGCAGTAGGGCCTGCCATCATTCACTATGAACTGGACTGTGTGTTTACAGGCAGTATTGCCTGCCATCATTCAATATGAATTGGACTGTGTGTTTCCAGGCAGTAGGGCCTGCCATCATTCACTATGAACTGGACTGTGTGTTTCCAGGCAGTAGGGCCTGCCATCATTCACTATGAACTGGACTGTGTGTTTCCAGGCAGTAGGGCCTGCCATCAATTACTATGAACTGGACTGTGTGTTTACAGGCAGTAGGGCATGCCATCATTCACTATGAACTGGACTGTGTGTTTCCAGGCAGTAGGGCCTGCCATCATTCACTATGAATTGGACTGTGTGTTTACAGGCAGTAGATCCTGCCATCATTCACTATGAACTGGACTGTGTGTTTCAAGGCAGTAGGGCCTGCCATCATTCACTATGAACTGGACTGTGTGTTTCCAGGCAGTAGGACCTGCCATCATTCACCATGAACTGGACTGTGTGTTTCCAGGCAGTAGGACCTGCCATAATTCACTATGAATTGGACTGTGTGTTTCCAGGCCGTAGGGCCTGCCATCATTCACTATGAACTGGACTGTGTGTTTCCAGGCAGTAGGACCTGCCATCATTCACTATGAACTGGACTGTGTGTTTACAGGCAGTAGGACCTGCCATCATTCACTATGAATTGGACTATGTGTTTCCAGGCAGCAGGGCCTGCCATCATTCACTATGAACTGGACTGTGTGTTTCCAGGCAGTAGGGCCTGCCATCATTCACTATGAACTGGACTGTGTGTTTCCAGGCAGTAGGGCCTGCCATCATTCACTATGAACTGGACAGTGTGTTTACAGGCAGTAGGGCCTGCCATTATTCACTTTGAACTGGACTGTGTGATTCGAGGCAGCAGAGCCTGCCATCATTCACTTTGAACTGGACTGTGTGTTTACAGGCAGTAGGGCCTGCCATCATTCACTATGAACTGGACTGTGTGTATACAGGCAGTAGGGCCTGCCATCATTCACTATGAACTGGACTGTGTGTTTCCAGGCAGTAGGGCCTGCCATCATTCACTATGAACTGGACTGTGTGTTTACAGGCAGTAGGGCCTGCCATCATTCACTTTGAACTGGACTGTGTGTTTCCAGGCAGTAGGGCCTGCCATCATTCACTATGAACTGGACTGTGTGTTTCCAGGCAGTAGGACCTGCCATCATTCACCATGAATTGGACTGTGTGTTTCCAGGCAGTAGGGCCTGCCATCATTCACTATGAACTGGACTGTGTGTTTCCAGGCAGTAGGGCCTGCCATCATTCACTATGAACTGGACTGTGTGTTTCCAGGCAGTAGGACCTGCCATCATTCACTATGAACTGGACTGTGTGTTTACAGGCAGTAGGGCCTGCCATCATTCAATATGAATTGGACTGTGTGTTTCCAGGCAGTAGGGCCTGCCATCATTCACTATGAACTGGACTGTGTGTTTCCAGGCAGTAGGGCCTGCCATCATTCACTATGAACTGGACTGTGTGTTTCCAGGCAGTAGGGCCTGCCATCATTCACTTTGAACTGGACTGTGTGTTTCCAGGCAGTAGGGCCTGCCATCATTCACTATGAACTGGACTGTGTGTTTCCAGGCAGTAGGGCCTGCCATCATTCACTATGAACTGGACTGTGTGTTTCCAGGCAGTAGGGCCTGCCATCATTCACTTTGAACTGGACTGTGTGTTTCCAGGCAGTAGGGCCTGCCATCATTCACTATGAACTGGACTGTGTGTTTACAGGCAGTAGGACCTGCCATCATTCACCAAGTATTGGACTGTGTGTTTCCAGGCAGTAGGGCCTGCCATCATTCACTATGAACTGGACTGTGTGTTTCCAGGCAGTAGGGCCTGCCATCATTCACTATGAACTGGACTGTGTGTTTACAGGCAGTAGGACCTGCCATCATTCACTATGAATTGGACTATGTGTTTCCAGGCAGCAGGGCCTGCCATCATTCACTATGAACTGGACTGTGTGTTTCCAGGCAGTAGGGCCTGCCATCATTCACTATGAACTGGACTGTGTGTTTCCAGGCAGTAGGGCCTGCCATCATTCACTATGAACTGGACAGTGTGTTTACAGGCAGTAGGGCCTGCCATTATTCACTTTGAACTGGACTGTGTGATTCGAGGCAGCAGAGCCTGCCATCATTCACTTTGAACTGGACTGTGTGTTTACAGGCAGTAGTGCCTGCCATCATTCACTATGAACTGGACTGTGTGTATACAGGCAGTAGGGCCTGCCATCATTCACTATGAACTGGACTGTGTGTTTCCAGGCAGTAGGGCCTGCCATCATTCACTATGAACTGGACTGTGTGTTTACAGGCAGTAGGGCCTGCCATCATTCACTTTGAACTGGACTGTGTGTTTCCAGGCAGTAGGGCCTGCCATCATTCACTATGAACTGGACTGTGTGTTTCCAGGCAGTAGGACCTGCCATCATTCACTTTGAACTGGACTGTGTGATTCCAGGCAGTAGAGCCTGCCATCATTCACTTTGAACTGGACTGTGTGTTTCCAGGCAGTAGGGCCAGCCATCATTCACTATGAACTGGACTGTGTGTTTACAGGCAGTATTGCCTGCCATCATTCAATATGAATTGGACTGTGTGTTTCCAGGCAGTAGGGCCTGCCATCATTCACTATGAACTGGACTGTGTGTTTCCAGGCAGTAGGGCCTGCCATCATTCACTATGAACTGGACTGTGTGTTTCCAGGCAGTAGGGCCTGCCATCAATTACTATGAACTGGACTGTGTGTTTACAGGCAGTAGGGCATGCCATCATTCACTATGAACTGGACTGTGTGTTTCCAGGCAGTAGGGCCTGCCATCATTCACTATGAATTGGACTGTGTGTTTACAGGCAGTAGATCCTGCCATCATTCACTATGAACTGGACTGTGTGTTTCCAGGCAGTAGGGCCTGCCATCATTCACTATGAACTGGACTGTGTGTTTCCAGGCAGTAGGACCTGCCATCATTCACCATGAACTGGACTGTGTGTTTCCAGGCAGTAGGACCTGCCATAATTCACTATGAATTGGACTGTGTGTTTCCAGGCCGTAGGGCCTGCCATCATTCACTATGAACTGGACTGTGTGTTTCCAGGCAGTAGGGCCTGCCATCATTCACTATGAACTGGACTGTGTGTTTCCAGGCAGTAGGACCTGCCATCATTCACTATGAACTGGACTGTGTGTTTACAGGCAGTAGGACCTGCCATCATTCACTATGAATTGGACTATGTGTTTCCAGGCAGCAGGGCCTGCCATCATTCACTATGAACTGGACTGTGTGTTTCCAGGCAGTAGGGCCTGCCATCATTCACTATGAACTGGACTGTGTGTTTCCAGGCAGTAGGGCCTGCCATCATTCACTATGAACTGGACAGTGTGTTTACAGGCAGTAGGGCCTGCCATTATTCACTTTGAACTGGACTGTGTGATTCGAGGCAGCAGAGCCTGCCATCATTCACTTTGAACTGGACTGTGTGTTTACAGGCAGTAGGGCCTGCCATCATTCACTATGAACTGGACTGTGTGTATACAGGCAGTAGGGCCTGCCATCATTCACTATGAACTGGACTGTGTGTTTCCAGGCAGTAGGGCCTGCCATCATTCACTATGAACTGGACTGTGTGTTTACAGGCAGTAGGGCCTGCCATCATTCACTTTGAACTGGACTGTGTGTTTCCAGGCAGTAGGGCCTGCCATCATTCACTATGAACTGGACTGTGTGTTTCCAGGCAGTAGGACCTGCCATCATTCACCATGAATTGGACTGTGTGTTTCCAGGCAGTAGGGCCTGCCATCATTCACTATGAACTGGACTGTGTGTTTCCAGGCAGTAGGGCCTGCCATCATTCACTATGAACTGGACTGTGTGTTTCCAGGCAGTAGGACCTGCCATCATTCACTATGAACTGGACTGTGTGTTTACAGGCAGTAGGGCCTGCCATCATTCAATATGAATTGGACTGTGTGTTTCCAGGCAGTAGGGCCTGCCATCATTCACTATGAACTGGACTGTGTGTTTCCAGGCAGTAGGGCCTGCCATCATTCACTATGAACTGGACTGTGTGTTTCCAGGCAGTAGGGCCTGCCATCATTCACTTTGAACTGGACTGTGTGTTTCCAGGCAGTAGGGCCTGCCATCATTCACTATGAACTGGACTGTGTGTTTCCAGGCAGTAGGACCTGCCATCATTCACCATGAATTGGACTGTGTGTTTCCAGGCAGTAGGGCCTGCCATCATTCACTATGAACTGGACTGTGTGTTTCCAGGCAGTAGGACCTGCCATCATTCACTATGAACTGGACTGTGTGTTTCCAGGCAGTAGGACCTGCCATCATTCACTATGAACTGGACTGTGTGTTTCCAGGTAGCAGGGCATGCCATCATTCACTATGAACTGGACTGTGTGTTTCCAGGCAGTAGGGCCTGCCATCATTCACTATGAACTGGACTGTGTGTTTCCAGGCAGTAGGGCCTGCCATCATTCACTATGAACTGGACAGTGTGTTTACAGGCAGTAGGGCCTGCCATTATTCACTTTGAACTGGACTGTGTGATTCGAGGCAGTAGAGCCTGCCATCATTCACTTTGAACTGGACTGTGTGTTTACAGGCAGTAGGGCCTGCCATCATTCACTATGAACTGGACTGTGTGTATACAGGCAGTAGGGCCTGCCATCATTCACTATGAACTGGACTGTGTGTTTCCAGGCAGTAGGGCCTGCCATCATTCACTATGAACTGGACTGTGTGTTTACAGGCAGTAGGGCCTGCCATCATTCACTTTGAACTGGACTGTGTGTTTCCAGGCAGTAGGGCCTGCCATCATTCACTATGAACTGGACTGTGTGTTTCCAGGCAGTAGGACCTGCCATCATTCACCATGAACTGGACTGTGTGTTTCCAGGCAGTAGGACCTGCCATCATTCACTATGAACTGGACTGTGTGTTTCCAGGCAGTAGGGCCTGCCATCATTCACTATGAACTGGACAGTGTGTTTACAGGCAGTAGGGCCTGCCATTATTCACTTTGAACTGGACTGTGTGATTCGAGGCAGTAGAGCCTGCCATCATTCACTTTGAACTGGACTGTGTGTTTACAGGCAGTAGGGCCTGCCATCATTCACTATGAACTGGACTGTGTGTATACAGGCAGTAGGGCCTGCCATCATTCACTATGAACTGGACTGTGTGTTTCCAGGCAGTAGGGCCTGCCATCATTCACTATGAACTGGACTGTGTGTTTACAGGCAGTAGGGCCTGCCATCATTCACTTTGAACTGGACTGTGTGTTTCCAGGCAGTAGGGCCTGCCATCATTCACTATGAACTGGACTGTGTGTTTCCAGGCAGTAGGACCTGCCATCATTCACCATGAACTGGACTGTGTGTTTCCAGGCAGTAGGACCTGCCATCATTCACTATGAACTGGACTGTGTGTTTACAGGCAGTAGGGCCTGCCATCATTCAATATGAATTGGACTGTGTGTTTCCAGGCAGTAGGGCCTGCCATCATTCACTATGAACTGGACTGTGTGTTTCCAGGCAGTAGGGCCTGCCATCATTCACTATGAACTGGACTGTGTGTTTCCAGGCAGTAGGGCCTGCCATCATTCACTTTGAACTGGACTGTGTGTTTCCAGGCAGTAGGGCCTGCCATCATTCACTATGAACTGGACTGTGTGTTTCCAGGCAGTAGGACCTGCCATCATTCACCATGAATTGGACTGTGTGTTTCCAGGCAGTAGGGCCTGCCATCATTCACTATGAACTGGACTGTGTGTTTCCAGGCAGTAGGGCCTGCCATCATTCACTATGAACTGGACTGTGTGTTTCCAGGCAGTAGGACCTGCCATCATTCACTATGAACTGGACTGTGTGTTTACAGGCAGTAGGACCTGCCATCATTCACTATGAATTGGACTGTGTGTTTCCAGGTAGCAGGGCCTGCCATCATTCACTATGAACTGGACTGTGTGTTTCCAGGCAGTAGGGCCTGCCATCATTCACTATGAACTGGACTGTGTGTTTCCAGGCAGTAGGGCCTGCCATCATTCACTATGAACTGGACAGTGTGTTTACAGGCAGTAGGGCCTGTCATTATTCACTTTGAACTGGACTGTGTGATTCGAGGCAGTAGAGCCTGCCATCATTCACTTTGAACTGGACTGTGTGTTTACAGGCAGTAGGGCCTGCCATCATTCACTATGAACTGGACTGTGTGTATACAGGCAGTAGGGCCTGCCATCATTCACTATGAACTGGACTGTGTGTTTCCAGGCAGTAGGGCCTGCCATCATTCACTATGAACTGGACTGTGTGTTTACAGGCAGTAGGGCCTGCCATCATTCACTATGACCTGGACTGTGTGTATACAGGCAGTAGGGCCTGCCATCATTCACTATGAACTGGACTGTGTGTTTCCAGGCAGTAGGGCCTGCCATCATTCACTATGAACTGGACTGTGTGTTTACAGGCAGTAGGGCCTGCCATCATTCACTTTGAACTGGACTGTGTGTTTCCAGGCAGTAGGGCCTGCCATCATTCACTATGAACTGGACTGTGTGTTTCCAGGCAGTAGGACCTGCCATCATTCACCATGAACTGGACTGTGTGTTTCCAGGCAGTAGGGCCTGCCATCATTCACTATGAACTGGACTGTGTGTTTACAGGCAGTAGGGCCTGCCATCATTCAATATGAATTGGACTGTGTGTTTCCAGGCAGTAGGGCCTGCCATCATTCACTTTGAACTGGACTGTGTGTTTCCAGGCAGTAGGGCCTGCCATCATTCACTATGAACTGGACTGTGTGTTTCCAGGCAGTAGGACCTGCCATCATTCACCATGAATTGGACTGTGTGTTTCCAGGCAGTAGGGCCTGCCATCATTCACTATGAACTGGACTGTGTGTTTCCAGGCAGTAGGGCCTGCCATCATTCACTATGAATTGGACTGTGTGTTTCCAGGCAGTAGGGCCTGCCATCATTCACTATGAACTGGACTGTGTGTTTCCAGGCAGTAGGACCTGCCATCATTCACTATGAATTGGACTGTGTGTTTCCAGGTAGCAGGGCCTGCCATCATTCACTATGAACTGGACTGTGTGTTTCCAGGCAGTAGGGCCTGCCATCATTCACTATGAACTGGACTGTGTGTTTACAGGCAGTAGGACCTGCCATCATTCACTATGAATTGGACTGTGTGTTTCCAGGTAGCAGGGCCTGCCATCATTCACTATGAACTGGACTGTGTGTTTCCAGGCAGTAGGGCCTGCCATCATTCACTATGAACTGGACTGTGTGTTTCCAGGCAGTAGGGCCTGCCATCATTCACTATGAACTGGACAGTGTGTTTACAGGCAGTAGGGCCTGTCATTATTCACTTTGAACTGGACTGTGTGATTCGAGGCAGTAGAGCCTGCCATCATTCACTTTGAACTGGACTGTGTGTTTACAGGCAGTAGGGCCTGCCATCATTCACTATGAACTGGACTGTGTGTATACAGGCAGTAGGGCCTGCCATCATTCACTATGAACTGGACTGTGTGTTTCCAGGCAGTAGGGCCTGCCATCATTCACTATGAACTGGACTGTGTGTTTACAGGCAGTAGGGCCTGCCATCATTCACTTTGAACTGGACTGTGTGTTTCCAGGCAGTAGGGCCTGCCATCATTCACTATGAACTGGACTGTGTGTTTCCAGGCAGTAGGACCTGCCATCATTCACTATGAACTGGACTGTGTGTTTCCAGGCAGTAGGGCCTGCCATCATTCACTATGAACTGGACTGTGTGTTTCCAGGCAGTAGGGCCTGCCATCATTCACTATGAACTGGACTGTGTGTTTCCAGGCAGTAGGACCTGCCATCATTCACTATGAACTGGACTGTGTGTTTACAGGCAGTAGGGCCTGCCATCATTCAATATGAATTGGACTGTGTGTTTCCAGGCAGTAGGGCCTGCCATCATTCACTATGAACTGGACTGTGTGTTTCCAGGCAGTAGGGCCTGCCATCATTCACTATGAACTGGACTGTGTGTTTCCAGGCAGTAGGGCCTGCCATCATTCACTTTGAACTGGACTGTGTGTTTCCAGGCAGTAGGGCCTGCCATCATTCACTATGAACTGGACTGTGTGTTTCCAGGCAGTAGGACCTGCCATCATTCACCATGAATTGGACTGTGTGTTTCCAGGCAGTAGGGCCTGCCATCATTCACTATGAACTGGACTGTGTGTTTCCAGGCAGTAGGGCCTGCCATCATTCACTATGAACTGGACTGTGTGTTTCCAGGCAGTAGGACCTGCCATCATTCACTATGAACTGGACTGTGTGTTTACAGGCAGTAGAGCCTGCCATCATTCACTATGACCTGGACTGTGTGTTTCCAGGCAGTAGGGCCTGCCATCATTCACTATGAACTGGACTGTGTGTTTCCAGGCAGTAGGGCCTGCCATCATTCACTATGAACTGGACTGTGTGTTTCCAGGCAGTAGGGCCTGCCATCATTCACTATGAACTGGACAGTGTGTTTACAGGCAGTAGGGCCCGCCATTATTCACTTTGAACTGGACTGTGTGATTCGAGGCAGTAGAGCCTGCCATCATTCACTTTGAACTGGACTGTGTGTTTACAGGCAGTAGGGCCTGCCATCATTCACTATGAACTGGACTGTGTGTATACAGGCAGTAGGGCCTGCCATCATTCACTATGAACTGGACTGTGTGTTTCCAGGCAGTAGGGCCTGCCATCATTCACTATGAACTGGACTGTGTGTTTCCAGGCAGTAGGGCCTGCCATCATTCACTATGAACTGGACAGTGTGTTTACAGGCAGTAGGGCCTGTCATTATTCACTTTGAACTGGACTGTGTGATTCGAGGCAGTAGAGCCTGCCATCATTCACTTTGAACTGGACTGTGTGTTTACAGGCAGTAGGGCCTGCCATCATTCACTATGAACTGGACTGTGTGTATACAGGCAGTAGGGCCTGCCATCATTCACTATGAACTGGACTGTGTGTTTCCAGGCAGTAGGGCCTGCCATCATTCACTATGAACTGGACTGTGTGTTTACAGGCAGTAGGGCCTGCCATCATTCACTTTGAACTGGACTGTGTGTTTCCAGGCAGTAGGGCCTTCCATCATTCACTATGAACTGGACTGTGTGTTTCCAGGCAGTAGGACCTGCCATCATTCACTATGAACTGGACTGTGTGTTTCCAGGCAGTAGGGCCTGCCATCATTCACTATGAACTGGACTGTGTGTTTCCAGGCAGTAGGGCCTGCCATCATTCACTATGAACTGGACTGTGTGTTTCCAGGCAGTAGGACCTGCCATCATTCACTATGAACTGGACTGTGTGTTTACAGGCAGTAGGGCCTGCCATCATTCAATATGAATTGGACTGTGTGTTTCCAGGCAGTAGGGCCTGCCATCATTCACTATGAACTGGACTGTGTGTTTCCAGGCAGTAGGGCCTGCCATCATTCACTATGAACTGGACTGTGTGTTTCCAGGCAGTAGGGCCTGCCATCATTCACTTTGAACTGGACTGTGTGTTTCCAGGCAGTAGGGCCTGCCATCATTCACTATGAACTGGACTGTGTGTTTCCAGGCAGTAGGACCTGCCATCATTCACCATGAATTGGACTGTGTGTTTCCAGGCAGTAGGGCCTGCCATCATTCACTATGAACTGGACTGTGTGTTTCCAGGCAGTAGGGCCTGCCATCATTCACTATGAACTGGACTGTGTGTTTCCAGGCAGTAGGACCTGCCATCATTCACTATGAACTGGACTGTGTGTTTACAGGCAGTAGAGCCTGCCATCATTCACTATGACCTGGACTGTGTGTTTCCAGGCAGTAGGGCCTGCCATCATTCACTATGAACTGGACTGTGTGTTTCCAGGCAGTAGGGCCTGCCATCATTCACTATGAACTGGACTGTGTGTTTCCAGGCAGTAGGGCCTGCCATCATTCACTATGAACTGGACAGTGTGTTTACAGGCAGTAGGGCCCGCCATTATTCACTTTGAACTGGACTGTGTGATTCGAGGCAGTAGAGCCTGCCATCATTCACTTTGAACTGGACTGTGTGTTTACAGGCAGTAGGGCCTGCCATCATTCACTATGAACTGGACTGTGTGTATACAGGCAGTAGGGCCTGCCATCATTCACTATGAACTGGACTGTGTGTTTCCAGGCAGTAGGGCCTGCCATCATTCACTATGAACTGGACTGTGTGTTTACAGGCAGTAGGGCCTGCCATCATTCACTTTGAACTGGACTGTGTGTTTCCAGGCAGTAGGGCCTGCCATCATTCACTATGAACTGGACTGTGTGTTTCCAGGCAGTAGGACCTGCCATCATTCACCATGAACTGGACTGTGTGTTTCCAGGCAGTAGGACCTGCCATCCTTCACTATGAACTGGACTGTGTGTTTCCAGGCAGTAGGGCCTGCCATCATTCACTATGAACTGGACTGTGTGTTTCCAGGCAGTAGGGCCTGCCATCATTCAGTATGAACTGGACTGTGTGTTTCCAGGCAGTAGGACCTGCCATCATTCACTATGAACTGGACTGTGTGTTTACAGGCAGTAGGACCTGCCATCATTCACTATGAATTGGACTGTGTGTTTCCAGGCAGTAGGGCCTGTCATCATTCACTATGAACTGGACTGTGTGTTTCCAGGCAGTAGGGCCTGCCATCATTCACTATGAACTGGACTGTGTGTTTCCAGGCAGTAGGGCCTGCCATCATTCACTATGAACTGGACAGTGTGTTTACAGGCAGTAGGGCCTGCCATTATTCACTTTGAACTGGACTGTGTGATTCCAGGCAGTAGAGCCTGCCATCATTGACTTTGAACTGGACTGTGTGTTTACAGGCAGTAGGGCCTGCCATCATTCACTATGAACTGGACTGTGTGTATACAGGCAGTAGGGCCTGCCATCATTCACTATGAATTGGACTGTGTGTTTACAGGCAGTAGAGCCTGACATCATTCACTATGAACTGGACTGTGTGTTTACAGGCAGTTGGGCCTGCCATCATTCACTATGAATTGGACTGTGTGTTTACAGGCAGTAGAGCCTGCCATCATTCACTATGAAATGGACTGTGTGTTTACAGGCAGTAGGGCCTGCCATCATTCACTATGAACTGGACTGTGTGTTTCCAAGCAGTAGGAACCGGCCATCATTCACCATGAACTGGACTGTGTGTTTCCAGGCAGTAGGATCTGCCATCATTCACTATGAACTGGACTGTGTGTTTCCAGGCAGTAGGGCCTGCCATCATTCACTATGAACTGGACTGTGTGTTTCCAGGCAGTAGGGCCTGCCATCATTCACTATGAACTGGACTGTGTGTTTCCAGGCAGTAGGACCTGCCATCATTCACTGTGAACTGGACTGTGTGATTCCAGGCAGTAGAGCCTGCCATCATTCACTTTGAACTGGACTGTGTGTTTACAGGCAGTAGGGCCTGCCATCATTCACTATGAACTGGACTGTGTGTATACAGGCAGTAGGGCCTGCCATCATTCACTATGAACTGGACTGTGTGTTTCCAGGCAGTAGGGCCTGCCATCATTCACTATGAACTGGACTGTGTGTTTACAGGCAGTAGGGCCTGCCATCATTCAATATGAATTGGACTGTGTGTTTCCAGGCAGTAGGGCCTGCCATCATTCACTATGAACTGGACTGTGTGTTTCCAGGCAGTAGGGCCTGCCATCATTCACTATGAACTGGACTGTGTGTTTCCAGGCAGTAGGGCCTGCTATCATTTACTATGAACTGGACTGTGTGTTTACAGGCAGTAGGGCGTGTCATCATTCACTATGAACTGGACTGTGTGTTTCCAGGCAGTAGGGCCTGCCATCATTCACTATGAATTGGACTGTGTGTTTACAGGCAGTAGAGCCTGCCATCATTCACTATGAACTGGACAGTGTGTTTACAGGCAGTAGGACCTGCCATCATTCACTATGAATTGGACTGTGTGTTTCCAGGCAGTAGGGCCTGTCATCATTCACTATGAACTGGACTGTGTGTTTCCAGGCAGTAGGGCCTGCCATCATTCACTATGAACTGGACTGTGTGTTTCCAGGCAGTAGGGCCTGCCATCATTCACTATGAACTGGACAGTGTGTTTACAGGCAGTAGGGCCTGCCATTATTCACTTTGAACTGGACTGTGTGATTCCAGGCAGTAGAGCCTGCCATCATTGACTTTGAACTGGACTGTGTGTTTACAGGCAGTAGGGCCTGCCATCATTCACTATGAACTGGACTGTGTGTATACAGGCAGTAGGGCCTGCCATCATTCACTATGAATTGGACTGTGTGTTTACAGGCAGTAGAGCCTGACATCATTCACTATGAACTGGACTGTGTGTTTACAGGCAGTTGGGCCTGCCATCATTCACTATGAATTGGACTGTGTGTTTACAGGCAGTAGAGCCTGCCATCATTCACTATGAAATGGACTGTGTGTTTACAGGCAGTAGGGCCTGCCATCATTCACTATGAACTGGACTGTGTGTTTCCAAGCAGTAGGAACCGGCCATCATTCACCATGAACTGGACTGTGTGTTTCCAGGCAGTAGGATCTGCCATCATTCACTATGAACTGGACTGTGTGTTTCCAGGCAGTAGGGCCTGCCATCATTCACTATGAACTGGACTGTGTGTTTCCAGGCAGTAGGGCCTGCCATCATTCACTATGAACTGGACTGTGTGTTTCCAGGCAGTAGGACCTGCCATCATTCACTGTGAACTGGACTGTGTGATTCCAGGCAGTAGAGCCTGCCATCATTCACTTTGAACTGGACTGTGTGTTTACAGGCAGTAGGGCCTGCCATCATTCACTATGAACTGGACTGTGTGTATACAGGCAGTAGGGCCTGCCATCATTCACTATGAACTGGACTGTGTGTATACAGGCAGTAGGGCCTGCCATCATTCACTATGAACTGGACTGTGTGTTTCCAGGCAGAAGGGCCTGCCATCATTCACTATGAACTGGACTGTGTGTTTACAGGCAGTAGGGCCTGCCATCATTCAATATGAATTGGACTGTGTGTTTCCAGGCAGTAGGGCCTGCCATCATTCACTATGAACTGGACTGTGTGTTTCCAGGCAGTAGGGCCTGCCATCATTCACTATGAACTGGACTGTGTGTTTCCAGGCAGTAGGGCCTGCTATCATTTACTATGAACTGGACTGTGTGTTTACAGGCAGTAGGGCGTGTCATCATTCACTATGAACTGGACTGTGTGTTTCCAGGCAGTAGGGCCTGCCATCATTCACTATGAATTGGACTGTGTGTTTACAGGCAGTAGAGCCTGCCATCATTCACTATGAACTGGACAGTGTGTTTACAGGCAGTAGGGCCTGCCATTATTCACTTTGAACTGGACTGTGTGATTCCAGGCAGTAAAGCCTGCCATCATTCACTATGAACTGGACTGTGTGTTTACAGGCAGTAGGGCCTGCCATCATTCACTATGAACTGGACTGTGTGTATACAGGCAGTAGGGCCTGCCATCATTCACTATGAACTGGACTGTGTGTTTACAGGCAGTAGGGCCTGCCATCATTCAATATGAATTGGACTGTGTGTTTCCAGGCAGTAGGGCCTGCCATCATTCACTATGAACTGGACTGTGTGTTTCCAGGCAGTAGGGCCTGTCATCATTCACTATGAACTGGACTGTGTGTTTCCAGGCAGTAGGGCCTGCCATCATTTACTATGAACTGGACTGTGTGTTTAAAGGCAGAAGGGCATGCCATCATTCACTATGAACTGGACTGTGTGTTTCCAGGCAGTAGGGCCTGCCATCATTCACTATGAATTGGACTGTGTGTTTACAGGCAGTAGAGCCTGCCATCATTCACTATGAACTGGACTGTGTGTTTCCAGGCAGTAGGGCCTGCCATCATTCACTATGAACTGGACTGTGTGTTTCCAAGCAGTAGGACCTGCCATCATTCACCATGAACTGGACTGTGTGTTTCCAGGCAGTAGGACCTGCCATCATTCACTATGAATTGGACTGTGTGTTTCCAGGCAGTAGGGCCTGCCATCATTCACTATGAACTGGACTGTGTGTTTCCAGGCAGTAGGGCCTGCCATCATTCACTATGAACTGGACTGTGTGTTTCCAGGCAGTAGGACCTGCCATCATTCACTATGAACTGGACTGTGTGTTTACAGGCAGTAGGACCTGCCATCATTCACTATGAATTGGACTGTGTGTTTCCAGGCAGTAGGGCCTGCCATCATTCACTATGAACTGGACTGTGTGTTTCCAGGCAGTAGGACCTGCCATCATTCACCATGAACTGGACTGTGTGTTTCCAGGCAGTAGGACCTGCCATCATTCACTATGAACTGGACTGTGTGTTTCCAGGCAGTAGGGCCTGCCATCATTCACTATGAACTGGACTGTGTGTTTCCAGGCAGTAGGGCCTGCCATCATTCACTATGAACTGGACTGTGTGTTTCCAGGCAGTAGGGCCTGCCATCATTCACTATGAACTGGACAGTGTGTTTACAGGCAGTAGGGCCTGCCATTATTCACTTTGAACTGGACTGTGTGATTCCAGGCAGTAGAGCCTGCCATCATTGACTTTGAACTGGACTGTGTGTTTACAGGCAGTAGGGCCTGCCATCATTCACTATGACCTGGACTGTGTGTATACAGGCAGTAGGGCCTGCCATCATTCACTATGAATTGGACTGTGTGTTTACAGGCAGTAGAGCCTGACATCATTTACTATGAACTGGACTGTGTGTTTACAGGCAGTTGGGCCTGCCATCATTCACTATGAATTGGACTGTGTGTTTACAGGAAGTAGAGCCAGCCATCATTCACTATGAAATGGACTGTGTGTTTACAGGCAGTAGGGCTTGCCATCATTCACTATGAACTGGACTGTGTGTTTCCAAGCAGTAGGAACCGGCCATCATTCACCATGAACTGGACTGTGTGTTTCCAGGCAGTAGGACCTGCCATCATTCACTATGAACTGGACTGTGTGTTTCCAGGCAGTAGGGCCTGCCATCATTCACTATGAACTGGACTGTGTGTTTCCAGGCAGTAGGGCCTGCCATCATTCACTATGAACTGGACTGTGTGTTTCCAGGCAGTAGGACCTGCCATCATTCACTGTGAACTGGACTGTGTGATTCCAGGCAGTAGAGCCTGCCATCATTCACTTTGAACTGGACTGTGTGTTTACAGGCAGTAGGGCCTGCCATCATTCACTATGAACTGGACTGTGTGTATACAGGCAGTAGGGCCTGCCATCATTCACTATGAACTGGACTGTGTGTTTCCAGGCAGTAGGGCCTGCCATCATTCACTATGAACTGGACTGTGTGTTTCCAGGCAGTAGGGCCTGCCATCATTCACTATGAACTGGACTGTGTGTTTCCAGGCAGTAGGGCCTGCCATCATTCACTATGAACTGGACTGTGTGTTTCCAGGCAGTAGGGCCTGCCATCATTCACTATGAACTGGACTGTGTGTTTACAGGCAGTAGGGCCTGCCATCATTCAATATGAATTGGACTGTGTGTTTCCAGGCAGTAGGGCCTGCCATCATTCACTATGAACTGGACTGTGTGTTTCCAGGCAGTAGGGCCTGCCATCATTCACTATGAACTGGACTGTGTGTTTCCAGGCAGTAGGGCCTGCTATCATTTACTATGAACTGGACTGTGTGTTTACAGGCAGTAGGGCATGTCATCATTCACTATGAACTGGACTGTGTGTTTCAAGGCAGTAGGGCCTGCCATCATTCACTATGAATTGGACTGTGTGTTTACAGGCAGTAGAGCCTGCCATCATTCACTATGAACTGGACTGTGTGTTTCCAGGCAGAAGGGCCTGCCATCATTCACTATGAACTGGACTGTGTGTTTACAGGCAGTAGGGCCTGCCATCATTCAATATGAATTGGACTGTGTGTTTCCAGGCAGTAGGGCCTGCCATCATTCACTATGAACTGGACTGTGTGTTTCCAGGCAGTAGGGCCTGCCATCATTCACTATGAACTGGACTGTGTGTTTCCAGGCAGTAGGGCCTGCTATCATTTACTATGAACTGGACTGTGTGTTTACAGGCAGTAGGGCGTGTCATCATTCACTATGAACTGGACTGTGTGTTTCCAGGCAGTAGGGCCTGCCATCATTCACTATGAATTGGACTGTGTGTTTACAGGCAGTAGGGCCTGCCATTATTCACTTTGAACTGGACTGTGTGATTCCAGGCAGTAAAGCCTGCCATCATTGACCTTGAACTGGACTGTGTGTTTACAGGCAGTAGGGCCTGCCATCATTCACTATGAACTGGACTGTGTGTATACAGGCAGTAGGGCCTGCCATCATTCACTATGAACTGGACTGTGTGTTTACAGGCAGTAGGGCCTGCCATCATTCAATATGAATTGGACTGTGTGTTTCCAGGCAGTAGGGCCTGCCATCATTCAATATGAATTGGACTGTGTGTTTCCAGGCAGTAGGGCCTGCCATCATTCACTATGAACTGGACTGTGTGTTTCCAGGCAGTAGGGCCTGTCATCATTCACTATGAACTGGACTGTGTGTTTCCAGGCAGTAGGGCCTGCCATCATTTACTATGAACTGGACTGTGTGTTTAAAGGCAGTAGGGCATGCCATCATTCACTATGAACTGGACTGTGTGTTTCCAGGCAGTAGGGCCTGCCATCATTCACTATGAATTGGACTGTGTGTTTACAGGCAGTAGAGCCTGCCATCATTCACTATGAACTGGACTGTGTGTTTCCAGGCAGTAGGGCCTGCCATCATTCACTATGAACTGGACTGTGTGTTTCCAGGCAGTAGGACCTGCCATCATTCACCATGAACTGGACTGTGTGTTTCCAGGCAGTAGGACCTGCCATCATTCACTATGAATTGGACTGTGTGTTTCCAGGCAGTAGGGCCTGCCATCATTCACTATGAACTGGACTGTGTGTTTCCAGGCAGTAGGGCCTGCCATCATTCACTATGAACTGGACTGTGTGTTTCCAGGCAGTAGGACCTGCCATCATTCACTATGAACTGGACTGTGTGTTTACAGGCAGTAGGACCTGCCATCATTCACTATGAATTGGACTGTGTGTTTCCAGGCAGTAGGGCCTGCCATCATTCACTATGAACTGGACTGTGTGTTTCCAGGCAGTAGGACCTGCCATCATTCACCATGAACTGGACTGTGTGTTTCCAGGCAGTAGGACCTGCCATCATTCACTATGAACTGGACTGTGTGTTTCCAGGCAGTAGGGCCTGCCATCATTCACTATGAACTGGACTGTGTGTTTCCAGGCAGTAGGGCCTGCCATCATTCACTATGAACTGGACTGTGTGTTTCCAGGCAGTAGGGCCTGCCATCATTCACTATGAACTGGACAGTGTGTTTACAGGCAGTAGGGCCTGCCATTATTCACTTTGAACTGGACTGTGTGATTCCAGGCAGTAGAGCCTGCCATCATTGACTTTGAACTGGACTGTGTGTTTACAGGCAGTAGGGCCTGCCATCATTCACTATGAACTGGACTGTGTGTATACAGGCAGTAGGGCCTGCCATCATTCACTATGAATTGGACTGTGTGTTTACAGGCAGTAGAGCCTGACATCATTCACTATGAACTGGACTGTGTGTTTACAGGCAGTTGGGCCTGCCATCATTCACTATGAATTGGACTGTGTGTTTACAGGAAGTAGAGCCAGCCATCATTCACTATGAAATGGACTGTGTGTTTACAGGCAGTAGGGCTTGCCATCATTCACTATGAACTGGACTGTGTGTTTCCAAGCAGTAGGAACCGGCCATCATTCACCATGAACTGGACTGTGTGTTTCCAGGCAGTAGGACCTGCCATCATTCACTATGAACTGGACTGTGTGTTTCCAGGCAGTAGGGCCTGCCATCATTCACTATGAACTGGACTGTGTGTTTCCAGGCAGTAGGGCCTGCCATCATTCACTATGAACTGGACTGTGTGTTTCCAGGCAGTAGGACCTGCCATCATTCACTGTGAACTGGACTGTGTGATTCCAGGCAGTAGAGCCTGCCATCATTCACTTTGAACTGGACTGTGTGTTTACAGGCAGTAGGGCCTGCCATCATTCACTATGAACTGGACTGTGTGTATACAGGCAGTAGGGCCTGCCATCATTCACTATGAACTGGACTGTGTGTTTCCAGGCAGTAGGGCCTGCCATCATTCACTATGAACTGGACTGTGTGTTTCCAGGCAGTAGGGCCTGCCATCATTCACTATGAACTGGACTGTGTGTTTCCAGGCAGTAGGGCCTGCCATCATTCACTATGAACTGGACTGTGTGTTTCCAGGCAGTAGGGCCTGCCATCATTTACTATGAACTGGACTGTGTGTTTAAAGGCAGTAGGGCATGCCATCATTCACTATGAACTGGACTGTGTGTTTCCAGGCAGTAGGGCCTGCCATCATTCACTATGAATTGGACTGTGTGTTTACAGGCAGTAGAGCCTGCCATCATTCACTATGAACTGGACTGTGTGTTTCCAGGCAGTAGGGCCTGCCATCATTCACTATGAACTGGACTGTGTGTTTCCAGGCAGTAGGACCTGCCATCATTCACCATGAACTGGACTGTGTGTTTCCAGGCAGTAGGACCTGCCATCATTCACTATGAATTGGACTGTGTGTTTCCAGGCAGTAGGGCCTGCCATCATTCACTATGAACTGGACTGTGTGTTTCCAGGCAGTAGGGCCTGCCATCATTCACTATGAACTGGACTGTGTGTTTCCAGGCAGTAGGACCTGCCATCATTCACTATGAACTGGACTGTGTGTTTACAGGCAGTAGGACCTGCCATCATTCACTATGAATTGGACTGTGTGTTTCCAGGCAGTAGGGCCTGCCATCATTCACTATGAACTGGACTGTGTGTTTCCAGGCAGTAGGACCTGCCATCATTCACCATGAACTGGACTGTGTGTTTCCAGGCAGTAGGACCTGCCATCATTCACTATGAACTGGACTGTGTGTTTCCAGGCAGTAGGGCCTGCCATCATTCACTATGAACTGGACTGTGTGTTTCCAGGCAGTAGGGCCTGCCATCATTCACTATGAACTGGACTGTGTGTTTCCAGGCAGTAGGGCCTGCCATCATTCACTATGAACTGGACAGTGTGTTTACAGGCAGTAGGGCCTGCCATTATTCACTTTGAACTGGACTGTGTGATTCCAGGCAGTAGAGCCTGCCATCATTGACTTTGAACTGGACTGTGTGTTTACAGGCAGTAGGGCCTGCCATCATTCACTATGAACTGGACTGTGTGTATACAGGCAGTAGGGCCTGCCATCATTCACTATGAATTGGACTGTGTGTTTACAGGCAGTAGAGCCTGACATCATTCACTATGAACTGGACTGTGTGTTTACAGGCAGTTGGGCCTGCCATCATTCACTATGAATTGGACTGTGTGTTTACAGGAAGTAGAGCCAGCCATCATTCACTATGAAATGGACTGTGTGTTTACAGGCAGTAGGGCTTGCCATCATTCACTATGAACTGGACTGTGTGTTTCCAAGCAGTAGGAACCGGCCATCATTCACCATGAACTGGACTGTGTGTTTCCAGGCAGTAGGACCTGCCATCATTCACTATGAACTGGACTGTGTGTTTCCAGGCAGTAGGGCCTGCCATCATTCACTATGAACTGGACTGTGTGTTTCCAGGCAGTAGGGCCTGCCATCATTCACTATGAACTGGACTGTGTGTTTCCAGGCAGTAGGACCTGCCATCATTCACTGTGAACTGGACTGTGTGATTCCAGGCAGTAGAGCCTGCCATCATTCACTTTGAACTGGACTGTGTGTTTACAGGCAGTAGGGCCTGCCATCATTCACTATGAACTGGACTGTGTGTATACAGGCAGTAGGGCCTGCCATCATTCACTATGAACTGGACTGTGTGTTTCCAGGCAGTAGGGCCTGCCATCATTCACTATGAACTGGACTGTGTGTTTCCAGGCAGTAGGGCCTGCCATCATTCACTATGAACTGGACTGTGTGTTTCCAGGCAGTAGGGCCTGCCATCATTCACTATGAACTGGACTGTGTGTTTCCAGGCAGTAGGGCCTGCCATCATTCACTATGAACTGGACTGTGTGTTTACAGGCAGTAGGGCCTGCCATCATTCAATATGAATTGGACTGTGTGTTTCCAGGCAGTAGGGCCTGCCATCATTCACTATGAACTGGACTGTGTGTTTCCAGGCAGTAGGGCCTGCCATCATTCACTATAAACTGGACTGTGTGTTTCCAGGCAGTAGGGCCTGCTATCATTTACTATGAACTGGACTGTGTGTTTACAGGCAGTAGGGCATGTCATCATTCACTATGAACTGGACTGTGTGTTTCAAGGCAGTAGGGCCTGCCATCATTCACTATGAATTGGACTGTGTGTTTACAGGCAGTAGAGCCTGCCATCATTCACTATGAACTGGACAGTGTGTTTACAGGCAGTAGGGCCTGCCATTATTCACTTTGAACTGGACCGTGTGATTCCAGGCAGTAGAGCCTGCCATCATTGACTTTGAACTGGACTGTGTGTTTACAGGCAGTCTGGCCTGCCATCATTCACTATGAATTGGACTGTGTGTTTACAGGCAGTAGAGCCTGCCATCATTCACTATGAAATGGACTGTGTGTTTACAGGCAGTAGGGCCTGCCATCATTCACTATGAACTGGACTGTGTGTTTCCAAGCAGTAGGAACCGGCCATCATTCACCATGAACTGGACTGTGTGTTTCCAGGCAGTAGGACCTGCCATCATTCACTATGAACTGGACTGTGTGTTTCCAGGCAGTAGGGCCTGCCATCATTCACTATGAACTGGACTGTGTGTTTCCAGGCAGTAGGGCCTGCCATCATTCACTATGAACTGGACTATGTGTTTCCAGGCAGTAGGACCTGCCATCATTCACTGTGAACTGGACTGTGTGATTCCAGGCAGTAGAGCCTGCCATCATTCACTTTGAACTGGACTGTGTGTTTAAAGGCAGTAGGGCCTGCCATCATTCACTATGAACTGGACTGTGTGTATACAGGCAGTAGGGCCTGCCATCATTCACTATGAACTGGACTGTGTGTTTCCAGGCAGTAGGGCCTGCCATCATTCACTATGAACTGGACTGTGTGTTTACAGGCAGTAGGGCCTGCCATCATTCAATATGAATTGGACTGTGTGTTTCCAGGCAGTAGGGCCTGCCATCATTCACTATGAACTGGACTGTGTGTTTCCAGGCAGTAGGGCCTGCCATCATTCACTATGAACTGGACTGTGTGTTTCCAGGCAGTAGGGCCTGCCATCATTTACTATGAACTGGACTGTGTGTTTCCAGGCAGTAGGGCTTGCCATCATTCACTATGAACTGGACTGTGTGTTTCCAGGCAGTAGGGCCTGCCATCATTCACTATGAATTGGACTGTGTGTTTACAGGCAGTAGAGCCTGCCATCATTCACTATGAACTGGACTGTGTGTTTCCAGGCAGTAGGGCCTGCCATCATTCACTATGAACTGGACTGTGTGTTTCCAGGCAGTAGGACCTGCCATCATTCACCATGAACTGGACTGTGTGTTTCCAGGCAGTAGGACCTGCCATCATTCACTATGAATTGGACTGTGTGTTTCCAGGCAGTAGGACCTGCCATCATTCACTATGAACTGGACTGTGTGTTTCCAGGCAGTAGGGCCTGCCATCATTCACTATGAACTGGACTGTTTGTTTCCAGGCAGTAGGACCTGCCATCATTCACTATGAACTGGACTGTGTGTTTACAGGCAGTAGGACCTGCCATCATTCACTATGAATTGGACTGTGTGTTTCCAGGCAGCAGGGCCTGCCATTTCACTATGAACTGGACTGTGTGTTTCCAGGCAGTAGGGCCTGCCATCATTCACTATGAACTGGACTGTGTGTTTCCAGGCAGTAGGGCCTGCCATCATTCACTATGAACTGGACTGTGTGTTTCCAGGCAGTAGGACCTGCCATCATTCACTATGAACTGGACAGTGTGTTTACAGGCAGTAGGGCCTGCCATTATTCACTTTGAACTGGACTGTGTGATTCGAGGCAGTAGAGCCTGCCATCATTCACTTTGAACTGGACTGTGTGTTTACAGGCAGTAGGGCCTGCCATCATTCACTATGAACTGGACTGTGTGTATACCGGCAGTAGGGCCTGCCATCATTCACTATGAACTGGACTGTGTGTTTCCAGGCAGTAGGGCCTGCCATCATTCACTATGAACTGGACTGTGTGTTTACAGGCAGTAGGGCCTGCCATCATTCACTTTGAACTGGACTGTGTGTTTCCAGGCAGTAGGGCCTGCCATCATTCACTATGAACTGGACTGTGTGTTTCCAGGCAGTAGGACCTGCCATCATTCACCATGAACTGGACTGTGTGTTTCCAGGCAGTAGGACCTGCCATCATTCACTATGAACTGGACTGTGTGTTTCCAGGCAGTAGGGCCTGCCATCATTCACTATGACCTGGACTGTGTGTTTCCAGGCCGTAGGACCTGCCATCATTCACTATGAATTGGACTGTGTGTTTCCAAGCAGTAGGGCCTGCCATCATTCACTATGAACTGGACTGTGTGTTTCCAGGCAGTAGGACCTGCCATCATTCACTATGAACTGGACTGTGTGTTTACAGGCAGTAGGACCTGCCATCATTCACTATGAATTGGACTGTGTGTTTCCAAGCAGTAGGGCCTGCCATCATTCACTATGAACTGGACTGTGTGTTTCCAGGCAGTAGGGCCTGCCATCATTCACTATGAACTGGACAGTGTGTTTACAGGCAGTAGGGCCTGCCATTATTCACTTTGAACTGGACTGTGTGATTCCAGGCAGTAGAGCCTGCCATCATTGACTTTGAACTGGACTGTGTGTTTACAGGCAGTAGGGCCTGCCATCATTCACTATGAACTGGACTGTGTGTATACAGGCAGTAGGGCCTGCCATCATTCACTATGAACTGGACTGTGTGTATACAGGCAGTAGGGCCTGCCATCATTCACTATGAACTGGACTGTGTGTTTCCAGGCAGTAGGGCCTGCCATCATTCAATATGAATTGGACTGTGTGTTTCCAGGCAGTAGGGCCTGCCATCATTCACCATGAACTGGACTGTGTGTTTCCAGGCAGTAGGACCTGCCATCATTCACTATGTATTGGACTGTGTGTTTCCAGGCAGTAGGGCCTGCCATCATTCACTATGAACTGGACTGTGTGTTTCCAGGCAGTAGGGCCTGCCATCATTCACTATGAACTGGACTGTGTGTTTCCAGGCAGTAGGGCCTGCCATCATTCACTATGAACTGGACTGTGTGTTTCCAGGCAGTAGGACCTGCCATCATTCACTGTGAACTGGACTGTGTGATTCCAGGCAGTAGGGCCTGCCATCATTCACTATGAACTGGACTGTGTGTTTCCAGGCAGTAGGGCCTGCCATCATTCACTATGAACTGGACTGTGTGTTTCCAGGCAGTAGGGCCTGCCATCATTCACTATGAACTGGACTGTGTGTTTACAGGCAGTAGGGCCTGCCATCATTCACTATGAACTGGACTGTGTGTTTCCAGGCAGTAGGGCCTGCCATCATTCACTATGAATTGGACTGTGTGTTTACAGGCAGTAGAGCCTGCCATCATTCACTATGAACTGGACAGTGTGTTTACAGGCAGTAGGGCCTGCCATTATTCACTTTGAACTGGACTGTGTGATTCCAGGCAGTAGAGCCTGCCATCATTGACTTTGAACTGGACTGTGTGTTTACAGGCAGTCTGGCCTGCCATCATTCACTATGAATTGGACTGTGTGTTTACAGGCAGTAGAGCCTGCCATCATTCACTATGAAATGGACTGTGTGTTTACAGGCAGTAGGGCCTGCCATCATTCACTATGAACTGGACTGTGTGTTTCCAAGCAGTAGGAACCGGCCATCATTCACCATGAACTGGACTGTGTGTTTCCAGGCAGTAGGGCCTGCCATCATTCACTATGAACTGGACTGTGTGTTTCCAGGCAGTAGGGCCTGCCATCATTCACTATGAACTGGACTGTGTGTTTCCAGGCAGTAGGGCCTGCCATCATTCACTATGAACTGGACTATGTGTTTCCAGGCAGTAGGACCTGCCATCATTCACTGTGAACTGGACTGTGTGATTCCAGGCAGTAGAGCCTGCCATCATTCACTTTGAACTGGACTGTGTGTTTACAGGCAGTAGGGCCTGCCATCATTCACTATGAACTGGACTGTGTGTATACAGGCAGTAGGGCCTGCCATCATTCACTATGAACTGGACTGTGTGTTTCCAGGCACTAGGGCCTGCCATCATTCACTATGAACTGGACTGTGTGTTTACAGGCAGTAGGGCCTGCCATCATTCAATATGAATTGGACTGTGTGTTTCCAGGCAGTAGGGCCTGCCATCATTCACTATGAACTGGACTGTGTGTTTCCAGGCAGTAGGGCCTGCCATCATTCACTATGAACTGGACTGTGTGTTTCCAGGCAGTAGGGCCTGCCATCATTTACTATGAACTGGACTGTGTGTTTACAGGCAGTAGGGCATGCCATCATTCACTATGAACTGGACTGTGTGTTTCCAGGCAGTAGGGCCTGCCATCATTCACTATGAATTGGACTGTGTGTTTACAGGCAGTAGAGCCTGCCATCATTCACTATGAACTGGACTGTGTGTTTCCAGGCAGTAGGGCCTGCCATCATTCACTATGAACTGGACTGTGTGTTTCCAGGCAGTAGGACCTGCCATCATTCACCATGAACTGGACTGTGTGTTTCCAGGCAGTAGGACCTGCCATCATTCACTATGAATTGGACTGTGTGTTTCCAGGCAGTAGGACCTGCCATCATTCACTATGAACTGGACTGTGTGTTTCCAGGCAGTAGGGCCTGCCATCATTCACTATGAACTGGACTGTGTGTTTCCAGGCAGTAGGACCTGCCATCATTCCCTATGAACTGGACTGTGTGTTTACAGGCAGTAGGACCTGCCATCATTCACTATGAATTGGACTGTGTGTTTCCAGGCAGCAGGGCCTGCCATTTCACTATGAACTGGACTGTGTGTTTCCAGGCAGTAGGGCCTGCCATCATTCACTATGAACTGGACTGTGTGTTTCCAGGCAGTAGGGCCTGCCATCATTCACTATGAACTGGACAGTGTGTTTACAGGCAGTAGGGCCTGCCATTATTCACTTTGAACTGGACTGTGTGATTCGAGGCAGTAGAGCCTGCCATCATTCACTTTGAACTGGACTGTGTGTTTACAGGCAGTAGGGCCTGCCATCATTCACTATGAACTGGACTGTGTGTATACCGGCAGTAGGGCCTGCCATCATTCACTATGAACTGGACTGTGTGTTTCCAGGCAGTAGGGCCTGCCATCATTCACTATGAACTGGACTGTGTGTTTCCAGGCAGTAGGGCCTGCCATCATTCACTATGAACTGGACTGTGTGTTTACAGGCAGTAGGGCCTGCCATCATTCACTTTGAACTGGACTGTGTGTTTCCAGGCAGTAGGGCCTGCCATCATTCACTATGAACTGGACTGTGTGTTTCCAGGCAGTAGGACCTGCCATCATTCACCATGAACTGGACTGTGTGTTTCCAGGCAGTAGGACCTGCCATCATTCACTATGAACTGGACTGTGTGTTTCCAGGCAGTAGGGCCTGCTATCATTTACTATGAACTGGACTGTGTGTTTACAGGCAGTAGGACCTGCCATCATTCACTATGAACTGGACTGTGTGTTTACAGGCAGTAGGGCCTGCCATCATTCACTATGACCTGGACTGTGTGTTTCCAGGCCGTAGGGCCTGCCATCATTCACTATGAACTGGACTGTGTGTTTCCAGGCAGTAGGACCTGCCATCATTCACTATGAACTGGACTGTGTGTTTACAGGCAGTAGGACCTGCCATCATTCACTATGAATTGGACTGTGTGTTTCCAGGCAGTAGGGCCTGCCATCATTCACTATGAACTGGACTGTGTGTTTCCAGGCAGTAGGGCCTGCCATCATTCACTATGAACTGGACTGTGTGTATACAGGCAGTAGGGCCTGCCATCATTCACTATGAACTGGACTGTGTGTTTCCAGGCAGTAGGGCCTGGCATCATTCACTATGAACTGGACTGTGTGTTTACAGGCAGTAGGGCCTGCCATCATTCACTATGAATTGGACTGTGTGTTTCCATGCAGTAGGGCCTGCCATCATTCACTATGAACTGGACTGTGTGTTTCCAGGCAGTAGGGCCTGCCATCATTCACTATGAACTGGACTGTGTGTTTCCAGGCAGTAGGGCCTGCCATCATTCACTATGAACTGGACAGTGTGTTTACAGGCAGTAGGGCCTGCCATTATTCACTTTGAACTGGACTGTGTGATTCCAGGCAGTAGAGCCTGACATCATTCACTATGAACTGGACTGTGTGTTTATAGGCAGTTGGGCCTGCCATCATTCACTATGAATTGGACTGTGTGTTTACAGGCAGTAGAGCCTGCCATCATTCACTATGAACTGGAATGTGTGTTTCCAGGCAGTAGGGCCTGCCATCATTCACTATGAACTGGACTGTGTGTTTACAGGCAGTAGGACCTGCCATCATTCACCATGAACTGGACTGTGTGTTTCCAGGCAGTAGGACCTGCCATCATTCACTATGAATTGGACTGTGTGTTTCCAGGCAGTAGGGCCTGCCATCATTCACTTTGAACTGGACTGTGTGTTTACAGGCAGTAGGGCCTGCCATCATTCAGTATGAACTGGACTGTGTGTATACAGGCAGTAGGGCCTGCCATCATTCACTATGAACTGGACTGTGTGTTTCCAGGCAGCAGCAACTGTGTGACTTCAGATCATTAGAACACATTCACCAAAAGACACAAAATACACCTGAAAGGATTTCTGCAGTAATGTAAATACCACAGGAGTCCTCTTCCATTTGGGAATTTTACAGTCCTATTGATCAAACAACCATGAACAGGTTGGCTCTCTACCTCAGCTATCCACATCAACAACAACAAGACCAACATCTAATGCTAGCCAGAGCAAGGTAAGGTAATATATAATAAGGGAACATTAAACCACAACAAGAAAGGAGGACCAAGGAACTCTTCATATAATGAATTAAATGCATTTATTTGTATGGCATGTTGAATGGAAACAAAGTTTAAAAACTCCAACCCTCTCAAACGTTTTAAGCTAGTTGGCCTTCCAAATGCACTGAAACGATGCGGAATAGTAGCCTGCTCGTCTTCTGCAGCTTGCCTGCCAATGCATGCTGTCCCAACCCACATTTTGTCAACTGAACGGAAACTTGCCTGCCCGCCCATTTGATCATTGCCAAATCAATTTGATTGACAACTAAGAGATTATGCTAACTGTGGATAAGAGTCGTTCAAGTTCAGCATAGCTAGCTAGCTAGCAAAGCCATTCACATTTCTTGCTAGCTAACCAAACGACACCCGCATCTCTAGCTGTAGTTTCCGACAAAACGATATGAGGGGAAAAAGTCTGTCAAGGTTGGCTCAAGGAAGCAGGAGATGCAGAGTCAAGCGCAGGAGACAGAAAATCCGTGAACACACAAAACACAAGCCTACCTAGCTAGACTAAATACCCCCCCACTAACAACTAAAACAAAACAGGTGCGTGCCTAACCTAGACCTAACCAACAGAAAGTGAAACAGAGGATCGATGGCAGCTAGTAGGCCGGCGACGACGACCACCGAGCGCCGCCCGGCCGAGGAGGGGCGCCACCATCCGTCAGTGTCGTGACAAAGTCAGTCACTCACCCTGTCCTCCAATGACAGGACATCCTTCCAGCAGCTAGCTAGCTAACATTAGGCTCTGTCATTTTAGCTTGTTAAATAAATAGATAAGTTATATACATAAATAAATAGTTTTGCCAAGGGGTGTCAAAATCAATCGTTGCATGGGCCATGTTGAAAAAACATAGCGAATTCACGGTCCAGACATAGCCTATTTGTTTTTCAAAACAAAAAATGACCCAAACTGGCCATTGTTTAACTAGAAAGAATACAACCTTTTATAATTATGTCATGACGTTGGCCTCTTTTGGTACAATTTTGTGATACTCAGAAGAGACAATATAGCCATATTACCATAAAACTGTTTATATAATAGACTCAGTTTAAGACTTGCCTCATATGGGTGTATGGAATGTATTAATAAGGATAAAGCTTTTGTAAGACATTGAGATGCTATGTACTGATGTAATGTGATAGAATTGTATTTCTGTAACCAAATCTAACTCAGTCATAGGCACGCCCCAGGGACATATACAGGACCAGGCGTCATTTGACCAGCCTGTTCGATGGGCACTATAAAACACTCCCTGATTTACATTTCCTCAGACCAGGCCTACACTCTATGGCCAGAGGTTTGACCATCCAATTCCTCTACTGAAAGTGAACCATACCACGTGGTTAACTTTTAGACTATTGATACTGACAGAATAAGAACAAGTCTTTGATATTAATTATTAGTCTGCAGCTAAGTAAATTATATCATCGAACGCGAAGACCAACGAAACCACCATTCTATGACGACATTAATGAATGTCGCTCTGAAAGATCCATTCTAACCGAGAGAGAGAGAGAGAGAGAACGTGGACAAAACTCTCCAACAGAACCGAACTCTCCAACAAAGAACGACGATACACTGAGCGTAAATATATATTGATTGCAATTGTTCCTGAATGAGTGAGCCTTCAATTGTCAATTGTAATATTAATGAACTCTGTGTAAACTTCTCAGCTGACCATTTATGACCCATTGTTCAACAGGCCCACCAGCCTGTTTAGCCCACAAGGGCACATTCCGATACCAATCCTTTGTGACAATAATTACTGTTTGTATGTTTTTCTGTTAATTACTTAGTGTAGTAAATAAATGATTTTAAGACAATTGATGTATGGATGATTTTAGTAAAGACTGGGTTCGTGCAGATACAACAATTTACGACGTTTTGGAATGAGACTGGACTAGAGGTAAAATACACCATTTAAACTTAAGAAGATAATCGACCTATACTATAATAGAATATAATATTATAGTACAGGAAAGTTATATTAGGAAAATTATAGCTTTGTAATCTGAATATTCTCCTTGGTGCCCCGACCTCCTAGTTAATTACAATTAAACGATTAATCAGTTTAATCGCGTGATAATAATTACAGGGAGCTAATTGATAAACATATCTTCAGTTTAATGGTACCCCCAAAGACACGACAATGTTGACACCAGTGCAGTTGAATGCAGCACTGTACTGTAGTGGAGTAGCCAGCCTAGGCTACTGCTCAAACACTGCTGTAATAGGACTGCATGTTTCTCCTTTGAATTGTGTTTTGTAGCAGGTTTAGTGAATAACCCGAAGCCAGACTACAACATTTTAGTAACCTAGCTAGGACTGTGGCATGTGTTTGTACACTTTCCCTCCGCTGTGCGCTGTAAACGAATCACACGAAAGCACGAAAGTAACGCCAGCGCATCAGGCTGTTATTTCATAAAGTATATGACTTAACTGTTGACTCATATATATTCTTGCTTGTACAGTGAGGGAAAAAAGTATTTGATCCCGTGCTGATTTTGTACGTTTGCCCACTGACAAAGAAATGATCAGTCTATAATTTTAATGGTAGGTTTATTTGAACAGTGAGAGACAGAATAACAACAAAAAAATCCAGAAAAACGCATGTTATAAAATGATTTGCATTTTAATGAGGGAAGTAAGTATTTGACCCCTCTGCAAAACATGACTTAGTACTTGGTGGCAAAACCCTTGTTGGCAATCACAGAGGTCAGACATTTCTTGTAGTTGGCCACCAGGTTTGCACACATCTCAGGAGGGATTTTGTCCCACTCCTCTTTGCAGATCTTCTCCAAGTCATTAAGGTTTCGAGGCTGACGTTTGGCAACTCGAACCTTCAGCTCCCTCCACCGATTTTCTATGGGATTAAGGTCTGGAGACTGGCTAGGCCACTCCAGGACCTTAATGTGCTTCTTCTTGAGCCACTCCTTTGTTGCCTTGGCCATGTGTTTTGGGTCATTGTCATGCTGGAATACCCATTCACGACCCATTTTCAATGTCTTGGTGATTATGGTCCCAGCTGCCTTGAGATCATTGACAAGATCTTCCCGTGTAGTTCTGGGCTGATTCCTCACTGTTCTCATGATCATTGCAACTCCACGAGGTGAGATCTTGCATGGAGCACCAGGCCGAGGGAGATTGACAGTTCTTTTGCGTTTCTTCCATTTGCGAATAATCGCACCAACTGTTGTCACCTTCTCACCAAGCTGCTTGGTGGTGGTCTTGTAGCCCATTCCAGCCTTGTATAGGTCTACAATCTTGTCCCTGACATCCTTGGAGAGCTCTTTGGTCTTGGCCATGGTGGAGAGTTTGGAATCTGATTGATTTATTGCTTCTGTGGACAGGTGTCTTTTATACAGGTAACAAACTGAGATTAGGAGCACTCCCTTTAAGAGTGTGCTCCTAATCTCAGCTCGTTACCTGTATAAAAGACACCTGGGAGCCAGAAATCTTTCTGATTGAGAGGGGGTCAAATACTTATTTCCCTCATTAAAATGCAAATCAATTCAGTGTTTTTCTGGATTTTTTTGTTGTTATTCTGTCTCTCACTGTTCAAATAAACCTACCATTAAAATTATAGACTGATCATTTCTTTGTCAGTGGGCAAACGTACAAAATCAGCATACTTTTTTCCCTCACTGTATGTCCTATTCGGCCCGCGGGCCTTGTGTTTGACACGTGTGCTAGCCTATACGTCCTGTTAGGACTGACTTGTGATCAGTTCCCTTGCTAGTTTTATTATATTTACATTTCTAGCCTCATTTACAGTCGTCTGTTTTTGTTCAACATGTTGAGTCATTGAAACTGAAACATTACATCTCTGAAGGGTGGAGGCAAGAAACAATGTACCAGACCAGCTGGGATTTACAACCTCATAGCAATATTTTTGGGACAACCAAGAAATGTGTTGGTGAATTATAATAATCATGCATTGAACTGCATCCATCTACAGTATTCTGCCAACAATGCCTTAGTGTACATCAAACATAATCTATTTTTAAAACCTCTTATAAAGTTGTTTTTTATAAATAAACTGGGAATTTGATATTTTTGACCGACATTATGATTGTTTGTTTCATATCTATACAAAGTAGTTAAACACTGTCAGGTCCACTTTATGCTCAATGTTTCAATGAGACAGAGAGACCAGGGCTTTAGCACAGAGCAACACATGGGCCAGAGCGTGGTATGTGTGTGTGTGTGTGTGTGTGTGTGTGTGTGTGTGTGTGTGTGTGTGTGTGTGTGTGTGTGTGTGTGGTGTGTGTGTGTGTGTGTGTGTGTGTGTGTGTGTGTGTGTGTGTGTGTGTGTTCCTGCATACTAAAACCATCCGTAAATCCAGAATCCGCACTACAGGTGCTAAGATCCTCTAAAAAGTACCAGAGGATCTCTCAGTGTCCGGTTCTGGCCCAGCCCACATCTATAATGCAGTGGGACAAAGCGTTGCATAGCTGGGTCTACACTGTAGTAAGTGCTCGGGCGTCTCAGGCCTCCTCTCAGGCCCCCTCTCAGTCCCCCTCTCAGGCCTCCTCTCAGGCCTCCTCTCAGGCCTCCTCTCAGGCCCCCTTCAGTCCCCCTCTCAGGCCTCCTCTCAGGCCTCCTCTCAGGCCTCCTTCAGTCCCCCTCTCAGGCCCCCTCTCAGTCCCCCTCTCAGGCCTCCTCTCAGGCCTCCTCTCAGACCGCCTCTCAGGCCTCCTCTCAGGCCTCCTCTCAGGCCCCCTCTCAGTCCCCCTCTCAGGCCCCCTCTCAGTCCCCCTCTCAGGCCCCCTCTCAGGCCCCCTCTCAGTCCCCCTCTCAGGCCCCCTCTCAGACCTCCTCTCAGACCCCCTCTCAGGCCCCCTCTCAGTCCCCCTCTCAGTCCCCCTCTCAGGCCCCCTCTCAGGCCCCCTCTCAGGCCCCCTCTCAGGCCCCCTCTCAGTCCCCCCTCTCAGGCCTCCTCTCAGGCCTCCTCTCAGGCCTCCTCTCAGGCCCCCTCTCAGGCCCCCTCTCAGTCCCCCTCTCAGTCCCCCTCTCAGGCCTCCTCTCAGGCCTCCTCTCAGTCCCCCTCTCAGGCCTCCTCTCAGGCCTCCTCTCAGGCCGCCTCTCAGGCCCCCTCTCAGGCCCCCTCTCAGTCCCCCTCTCAGGCCCCCTCTCAGTCCCCCTCTCAGGCCCCCTCTCAGTCCCCCTCTCAGGCCCCCTCTCAGGCCTCCTCTCAGGCCTCCTCTCAGTCCCCCTCTCAGGCCTCCTCTCAGGCCCCCTCTCAGTCCCCCTCTCAAGCTGCTCCTCCAGTGTCGTTATTTAGACAGGGAGGAGTGTGAAGAGGAGAGAGACCTGGGGGACGTCACTCTGAAGTGTTCATTCATGTTTCAGCTTTAAGTGGGTGCTCTTCATCTTGCTGTTTTTCTCTCTCTCTCTTTCTCATAATCTCTCTCTTTCTTTCTCAGAATCTCTCTCTCTCTCACTCGCTTTTTCTCATAATCTCTCTCTCTCCATCTCTGTCTCTGTCTCTCTGTCTATCCTTCCCTCTCCTTCTCGCCTTCTTGCTCTCTCTCTCTTTCCACTCTCTCTCTCTCTCTCTCTCTCTCTCTCTCTCTCTCTCTCTCTCTCTCTCTCTTTCTCTCTAGCAGCATGCACAGAGGAGTCAAAGTGATTGGGTGGTTGGTTTGTGAGCTTTGTCACTCTCCTAACCCTCCGCCTCTCTCTCAATTTCTCTCTTTCCAATCCCATCATCCTCTCTGCTACGCTGACACCAGTGCCTCCGCTCCATCCCTTTCTCTCTTTCTATCCTCCCCATTCCATCTCTCTCTCTCTTTCTATCCACCCCCGCTCCATCTCTCTCTATCTCTCTCTCGTTCAATCCACCCCCGCTCCATTTCTCTCTCTTTCTTCATCCCACATCCTCTGCAATGCTGACACCAGTGGCTCCCAGAGCAGTGAGAACAACGGTGAGTGACGGAGGAGCAAGTCGTTAGTGACACTGGGAAGAGAGAAAGACAGAAGAGAGCAAAATAAGGAGAGGTTGAGAGAGAGAACAGGAGGGAACAATAGAGAGAATAAAGAGAGAGAGAGAATAAAAGATAGAGGGAATAGAAGAGAGAACAGAGAAAGGTTTCATTAGTATCAGCGTACTCTGCTTCTTATGCACGGCTTCTAACATTTTCTACAACATCAAACCCCTTACAATATATTATCTACAAAATCAAACCCCTCATAATACATTGTTTACCACATCAAACCCCTTACAATACATTCTCTACAACATCAAACACCTTACAATGCATTATCTACAACATCAAACCCCTTCCAATACATTCTCTACAACATCAAACCCTTTACAATACATTATCTACAACATCAAACCCTTTACAAAACATTATCTACAACATCAAACCATTTACAATACATTCTCTACAACATCAAACCCCTTACAATACATTATCTACAACATGAAACCCCTTCCAATACATTCTCTACAACATCAAACCCTTTACAATACATTTTCTACAACATCAAACCCCTTACAATACATTATCTACAACATCAAACCATTTACAATACATTATCTACAACATCAAACCCCTTACAATACATTATCTACAACATCAAACCCTTTACAATACATTCTCTACCACATCAAACCCCTTACAACACATTATCACCACATCAAACCCCTTACAATACATTATCTACAACATCAAACCCCTTACAATACATTATCTACCACATCTAACCCCTTACATTACATTATCTACAACATCAAACCCTTTACAATACATTATCTACCACATCTAACCCCTTAGAATACATTATCTACCACATCTAACCCCTTACACTACATTATCTACCACATCCAACCCCTTACAATACATTCTCTACAACATAAATGTTTACATTTTAGTCATTTAGCAGACGCTCTTATCCAGATCTACTTACAGTCAGTACATTCACAGTTATAGAAAGCCCATTTTTCCTTAATAACGTAGCTGTCAGTAGAGTCAGAGCCTGAAAGGTGGGGGTGCTGGTTTAGTGTTATCGAGGTGAGGAGGATTATTTAAGAAACTGTTTGAAGGTGGCAGGGACTCATCCGTCCTAGCTTCAGGGGGAAGCTGGTTCCACCATTGGGGTGCCAGGACAGAAGAGTTTGGACTGGGCTGAGCGAGAGTTGCCCTTTGATAGGGGTTGGAGGGCCAAGATACCTGAGGTGGCAGAACGGAGTGCTCGGGTTGGGGTGTAGGATTTGAGCATAGACTAAATGTAGGGAGGGGCAGTTCCTCTTGCTGTTCTGCAGGTAAGCACCATGGTCTTGTAGTGGATGCGAGCTTCAACTGGAAGCCATTGGAGTGTGCAGAGGAGCGGGGTGACGTGAGAACTTTGGAAGGTTGGAAACCAGGTGAGCTGCTGTGTTCTGGATAAGTTGCAGGGGTTTGATGACACAAGCGGGGAGCCCAGCCAACAGCGAGTTGCAGTATTCCAGACGGGAGATGACAACTGTCTGGATTAGGACCTGTGCTGCTTCCTGTGTCAGTTAGGGTCGTACTCTACCCCTTGCAATGCATTCCTTATTCCTTGATTTCGGCCTCTGTATTCAACAGTACCCTCACAGACAACCTCCACTACCCACCTCTTCTTTTCAGTTTGTCTTTTTACCAAGGCGTTATTTTACCCAGAAGCTTCTATTGGTACTGTATACACATTGAATACGTCTTATTGTATGTGTTTATCTATTTCATAAGACTTAGTGTTGCTTAAAAACTTCTTACGGATCATTGGGATGCTATCGTCCCACCTGGCCAACATCCTGTGAAATTGCAGAGCGCCAAATTCAAATGACAGAAATCGTAATATTAAACATTCATGAAAATACAAGTGTCATACATTTAAAAGCTTAAATTCTTGTTAATCCAGCCGCATTGTCAGATTTCAAAAAGGCTTTACGGCGAAAGCACACCATGCGATTATCCGAGGACAGCGTCCCGCACACAAAAGCATTACATACATTTTCCAACCAAGCAGACGAGTCACAAAAGTCAGATATAGCTATAAAATAAATCACTTACCTTTGAAGATCTTCATCTGGTTGCAATCACAAGGGTCCCAGTTACATAACAAATGGTCCTTTAGTTCGATAAAGTCCTTCTTTATATCCCAAAAAAGTAAGTTTCAATGGTGCGCTTGACTCATTAATCCACCGGTTTCCAACATTCAAAATGCATACAAAATGAATTCGTAAGTTACCAATAAACTTCTTCTAAACAAGTCAAACAACATTCCTAATCAATCCTCAGGTACCCTATTATGTAAATAAACGATCAAATTTAAGAGACCATTACCGGAGATAAATAATGAAGTACGCGTACTCACCAGAACGCGCTACAAACACTACAGCCAAAATGGGAGCCACTTAGAAAAACTACAAATTCTAGCTCATTTTTCAAAAAACAAGCCTGAAACTCTTTCTAAAGACTGTTGACATCTAGTGGAAGCCCTAGGAACTGCAATCTGGGATGACTTATACTCCCATTCCCAGCCATTGTAATCAGAGGTGAGCTGAAAAAAAGAAATCTGGATGGATTGTCCTCAGGTTTTTGCCTGCAATCAGTTCTGTTATACTCACAGACATTATTTTAACAGTTTTGGAAACTTTAGAGTGTTTTCTATCCAATACTACCAATTACATGCATATCCTAGCTTCTGGGCCTGAGTAACAGGCAGTTTACTTTGGGCACCTCATTCATCCAAACTTCCGAATACTGCCCCCTAGCCTGAAGAAGTTAAGATCCCTTAACTTCCTGCTGCTCATCTCTCTGCCTTTAAACAGTACTTTAACAGTGCACACACACACAGAGGCAAATCTTAAACTGGTTGCACCCTAATCACTAGATAGTGCACTACTTTACCATAGGGCTCTGGTCAAAAGTAGTGCACTACTTTACCATAGGGCCCTGGTCGAAAGTAGTGCACTAAATAGAGAATTGGGTACCCTTTAGAATACATTGAAACACCATCTTAATTACAGTTCAGTTTATCCCCGAGATGTTGCCCTAGTTATTGTGACTGTTCCGGCTGAGGAAGAGGGAGCGTTCTAGAGTCTACGGGGACGTGGGTTGTTCCACAAGTGGGAGCGTGAGGATGGAGCCAGTCCCTGGTGGTGCCATGGAAACCACGTTGTCATTGCTGTGGAGACCACGTTACCATCCTCTAAGGGGATACCTTAACACAACGACGACCTTGTTTTTTTCTCTCCGAATATAACACCTCCATCTCTCAAAGGTTTTGTTTTTTCGGAGGTAAATGATTGTTGCTGCTATTGTTAATCCCCAAGTCGTTAATTAAATGAATGGACGGAAAGAAACGACAACCCATCTAAGATTAGTATCTGGCTAATGACCTGACAGGCTCGTGTGTGTGTGTGTGTGTGTGTGTGTGTGTGTGTGTGTGTGTGTGTGTGTGTGTGTGTGTGTGTGTGTGTGTGTGTGTGTGTGTGTGTGTGTGTGTGTGTGTGTGTGTGTGTGTGTGTGTGTGTGTGTGTGTGTGTGTGCAGCTAATGACGGACAATGTTAACTTCCCTGGGCTAGGCGTCCCACCTAGTCAACAGCCAGTGGAATCGCGTGGCGCGAAATACAAATACCTCAAAAATGCTATAACTTCAATTTCTCAAACATATGACTATTTTACACCATTTTAAAGACAAGACTCTCGTTAATCTAACCACATTGTCCGATTTCAAAAACGCTTTACAGCGAAAGCAAAACATTAGATTATGTCAGGAGAGTGCCCTGCCAAAAATAATCACACAGCGATTTTCAAAGCAAGCATATATGTCACAAAAACCAAAACCACAGCTAAATGCAGCACTAACCTTTGATGATCTTCATCAGATGACACTCCTAGGACATTATGTTATACAATACATGCATGTTTTGTTCAATCAAGTTCATATTTATATCAAAAACCAGCTTTTTACATTAGCATGTGATGTTCAGAACTAGCATACCCACCGCAAACTTCCGGTGAATTTCCATTACCGCCAATATTCCATTACCGTTCTTCGAAGCATGTCAAACGCTGTTTAAAATCAATTTTTATGCGATTTTTCTCGTAAAATAGCGATAATATTCCAACCGGGCGACATTGTATTCATTCAAAGGCTGAAAGAAAAAAATTGAGAATTCTCATGAACGCGCTTCTCAGTCTCACTGTTCCCAGGCTGACCACTCACAAACAGAGCTGCTGTACTTCGCCCAGAGACTGCAGACACCCCATTACACTTTCTGGCGCCTTCTGAGAGCCAATGGAAGCCTTAGAAAATGTCACGTTACAGCAGAGATGCTGTATTTTCGATAGAGATGCAACTGAAGGACAACAAATTGTCAGACAGGGCACGTCCTGTATGGAATCTTCTCAGGTTTTGGCCTGCCATATGAGTTCTGTTATACTCACAGACACCATTCAAACAGTTTTACAAACTTTAGAGTGTTTTTATCCAAATCTACTAATTATATGCATATTGTAGTTTCTGGGCAAGAGTAGTAACCAGTTCAAATCGGGTACGTTTTTTATCCGGCCGTGCAAATACTGCCCCCTAGCCCCAACAGGTTAACAACAGTCATATGGAGCCCATCATAATGTGTTGTTGTCTCTTCTGTTCCAGCAGTGGACTGACAGACATATGAATAAAAATGGACAGAGGAGAATAGAAGAGTGGAGAGAGGGAGAGGAGAAGGATGGAGAGGTAGAAGGAGAGAGAGAGAGAGAGAGAGAGAGAGAGAGAGAGAGAGAGAGAGAGAGAGAGAGAGAGGGTGGAATGTGGGAGAGGAGAAGACATAAGGTGAGAGAAGAGAAGGGGCGAAGAGGGAAACGAAGTGAAGGGGTAAAGAAAGGAGAAGTGTGGAGAGACGGCTGATGGAGAGCATATCAACAACATACATTTATAGAAAGAGCACATGTCCTCTCTCTCCAAACCCTCCCTCCTTTTCATTGCTTTCTTCCTTCTCTCTTTTCACCTCAACGTCGTCTCGTCCTTCGGCCGTAGTCTTCGTATTTAACTTAACTCCTGACCCCTTTCTCTTTCTATCATCAGGCACATCTGACACCATGTAATTTACAAAGCTGTGTGTGTGTGTGTGTGTGTGTGTGTGTGTGTGTGTGTGTGTGTGTGTGTGTGTGTGTGTGTGTGTGTGTGTGTGTGTGTGTGTGTGTGTGTGTGTGTGATTGTGTGTGTGTGTTTCTGTGGGTGCGTGTGTGTGTGTGTGCGTGTTTCTGTGTATGTGTGTGTGTGTGTCTGTGTGTGTGTGTGTCTCTGTGTGTCTCTGTGTCTGTGTGTGTCTCTGTGTGTGTCTGTGTGTACCTCCAAGAATATGTGTGTCCCCCACGCCCCTCTTTTACCACTGAGTGGAATAATTCCGCCACGCCGTTGAGTCGTATTAAAATTCATTAACAAGGCGACCCGATGTCAAACGGTCCAGGTCACTTCCTGTCTCCCTGCTCCCTGAACCAATCAGGTGTCACACCCAAATGACACCCTATTCCCTGTACAGTTCAATTTGGGATGCAGACCAGGTCACAATCATCACATTAAACATTTTAATTCAGAGCCTGGAGCCACGGCATCAGCTGAGAGGTGTTTCTGATTTGATTGGCTGATGGTGTAATTCAGCCTTCGTCATGCGTTGAAATGAAACAGTTTGGAGCTGTTATGTTCTGGGGTGAGGAGGAATATATATATATATATATATATATAGCTCAACCGAGGTAGGGGCTGGCCATATAGAAAACTTCATTTGACCAGAGATGCATGGCCATATAGGTACACAGGACATAGGGAATAGGCTAGCATTTGGGACACACTTTAGTATGTCAAGATCAGTTGCAGAAAAAAATCATCATCATCATCATCATGATAATTATCACCACATCTGACACACACAGAGACACACACACACACACACACACAGAGATAGACACACACACACACACACACACACACACACAGAGATAGACACACACACAGACACACACACACACACACACAGAGAGAGAGAGACACACACACACACACACAGACACACACAGACACAGAGAGAGACACACACACACAGACACACACACACAGAGACACACACACACAGAGAGAGAGACATACACACACACACGGAGACACACACAGACACACAGACACACACACACACACAGAGACACACAGACACACACGGACACACACACACACACACACACACACACACACACACACACACACACACACACACACACACACACACACAGACAAACAGACACACACAGAGACACACAGACACACACAGAGACACACAGACACACAAAGACACACACAGACACACACACACACACACGCCCCATAACCACAATGATCATCAAAATATAAATGAAGTGTCACTTCATACGTCATCGGAGATCATCTCGACACCATGAGGATTAGAGACATCACCTCCATCTGATTATTAATATAAACACCATCAGATCACCTCCATCTGATTAGTAATGTAAACACCATCAGATCACCTCCATCTGATTAGTAATATAAACACCATCAGATCACCTCCATCTGATTAGTAATGTAAACACCATCAGATCACCTCCATCTGATTAGTAATGTAAACACCATCAGATCACCTCCATCTGATTAGTAATGTAAACACCATCAGATCACCTCCATCTGATTAGTAATGTAAACACCATCAGATCACCTCCATCTGATTAGTAATATAAACACCATCAGATCACCTCCATCTGATTAGTAATATAAACACCATCAGATCACCTCCATCTGATTAGTAATATAAACACCATCAGATCACCTCCATCTGATTAGTAATGTAAACACCATCAGATCACCTCCATCTGATTAGTAATGTAAACACCATCAGATCACCTCTATCTGATTAGTAATGTAAACACCATCAGATCACCTCCATCTGATTAGTAATGTAAACACCATCAGATCACCTCCATCTGATTAGTAATATAAACACCATCAGATCACCTCCGTCTGATTAGTAATATAAACACCATCAGATCACCTCCATCTGATTAGTAATATAAACACCATCAGATCACCTCCATCTGATTAGTAATATAAACACCATCAGATCACCTCCATCTGATTAGCAATATAAACACCATCAGATCACCTCCATCTGATTAGTAATATAAACACCATCAGATCACCTCCATCTGATTAGTAATGTAAACACCATCAGATCACCTCCGTCTGATTAGTAATATAAACACCATCAGATCACCTCCATCTGATTAGTAATATAAACACCATCAGATCACCTCCATCTGATTAGTAATGTAAACACCATCAGATCACCTCCATCTGATTAGTAATGTAAACACCATCAGATCACCTCCATCTGATTAGTAATGTAAACACCATCAGATCACCTCCATCTGATTAGTAATATAAACACCATCAGATCACCTCCATCTGATTAGTAATATAAACACCATCAGATCACCTCCATCTGATTAGTAATGTAAACACCATCAGATCACCTCCATCTGATTAGTAATATAAACACCATCAGATCACCTCCATCTGATTAGTAATATAAACACCATCAGATCACCTCCGTCTGATTAGTAATGTAAACACCATCAGATCACCTCCATCTGAATAGTAATGTAAACACCATAAGATCACCTCCATCTGATTAGTAATGTAAACACCATCAGATCACCTCCATCTGATTAGTAATATAAACACCATCAGATCACCTCCATCTGATTAGTAATATAAACACCATCAGATCACCTCCATCTGATTAGTAATGTAAACACCATCAGATCACCTCCATCTGATTAGTAATATAAACACCATCAGATCACCTCCATCTGATTAGTAATGTAAACACCATCAGATCACCTCCATCTGATTAGTAATGTAAACACCATCAGATCACCTCCGTCTGATTAGTAATGTAAACACCATCAGATCACCTCCATCTGATTAGTAATATAAACACCATCAGATCACCTCCATCTGATTAGTAATGTAAACACCATCAGATCACCTCCATCTGATTAGTAATATAAACACCATCAGATCACCTCCATCTGATTAGTAATGTAAACACCATCAGATCACCTCCATCTGATTAGTAATGTAAACACCATCAGATCACTTCCATCTGATTAGTAATGTAAACACCATCAGATCACCTCCATCTGATTAGTAATGTAAACACCATCAGATCACCTCCATCTGATTAGTAATGTAAACACCATCAGATCACCTCCATCTGATTAGTAATGTAAACACCATCAGATCACCTCCATCTGATTAGTAATATAAACACCATCAGATCACCTCCATCTGATTAGTAATATAAACACCATCAGATCACCTCCATCTGATTAGTAATGTAAACACCATCAGATCACCTCCATCTGATTAGTAATATAAACACCATCAGATCACCTCCATCTGATTAGTAATATAAACACCATCAGATCACCTCCATCTGATTAGTAATGTAAACACCATCAGATCACCTCCATCTGATTAGTAATATAAACACCATCAGATCACCTCCATCTGATTAGTAATATAAACACCATCAGATCACCTCCATCTGATTAGTAATGTAAACACCATCAGATCACCTCCATCTGATTAGTAATATAAACACCATCAGATCACCTCCATCTGATTAGTAATGTAAACACCATCAGATCACCTCCATCTGATTAGTAATGTAAACACCATCAGATCACCTCCATCTGATTAGTAATGTAAACACCATCAGATCACCTCCATCTGATTAGTAATGTAAACACCATCAGATCACCTCCATCTGATTAGTAATATAAACACCATCAGATCACCTCCATCTGATTAGTAATATAAACACCATCAGATCACCTCCATCTGATTAGTAATGTAAACACCATCAGATCACCTCCATCTGATTAGTAATGTAAACACCATCAGATCACCTCCATCTGATTAGTAATGTAAACACCATCAGATCACCTCCATTTAATTAGTCATATAAACACCATCAGATCACCTCCATCTGATTAGTAATGTAAACACCATCAGATCACCTCCATCTGATTAGTAATGTAAACACCATCAGATCACCTCCATCTGATTAGTAATATAAACACCATCAGACCACATCCATCTGATTAGTAATGTAAAAACCATCAGATCACCTCCATCTGATTAGTAATATAAACACCATCAGATCACCTCCATCTGATTAGTAATGTAAACACCATCAGATCACCTCCGTCTGATTAGTAATGTAAACACCATCAGATCACCTCCGTCTGATTAGTAATATAAACACCATCAGATCACCTCCATCTGATTAGTAATATAAACACCATCAGATCACCTCCATCTGATTTGTAATGTAAACACCATCAGATCACCTCCATCTGATTAGTAATGTAAACACCATCAGATCACCTCCATCTGATTAGTAATGTAAACACCATCAGATCACCTCCATCTGATTAGTAATGTAAACACCATCAGATCACCTCCATCTGATTAGTAATGTAAACACCATCAGATCACCTCCATCTGATTAGTAATGTAAACACCATCAGATCACCTCCATTTAATTAGTCATATAAACACCATCAGATCACCTCCATCTGATTAGTAATGTAAACACCATCAGATCACCTCCATCTGATTAGTAATGTAAACACCATCAGATCACCTCCATCTGATTAGTAATATAAACACCATCAGACCACATCCATCTGATTAGTAATGTAAAAACCATCAGATCACCTCCATCTGATTAGTAATATAAACACCATCAGATCACCTCCATCTGATTAGTAATGTAAACACCATCAGATCACCTATATCTGATTAGTAATGTAAACACCATCAGATCACCTCCATCTGATTAGTAATATAAACACCATCAGATCACCTACATCTGATTAGTAATGTAAACACCATCAGATCACCTCCATCTGATTAGTAATATAAACACCATCAGATCACCTCCATCTGATTAGTAATGTAAACACCATCAGATCACCTCCGTCTGATTAGTAATGTAAACACCATCAGATCACCTCCGTCTGATTAGTAATATAAACACCATCAGATCACCTCCATCTGATTAGTAATATAAACACCATCAGATCACCTCCATCTGATTAGTAATGTAAACACCATCAGATCACCTCCATCTGATTAGTAATGTAAACACCATCAGATCACCTCCATCTGATTAGTAATGTAAACACCATCAGATCACCTCCATCTGATTAGTAATGTAAACACCATCAGATCACCTCCATCTGATTAGTAATGTAAACACCATCAGATCACCTCCATCTGATTAGTAATGTAAACACCATCAGATCACCTCCATCTGATTAGTAATATAAACACCATCAGATCACCTCCATCTGATTAGTAATGTAAACACCATCAGATCACCTCCATCTGATTAGTAATGTAAACACCATCAGATCACCTCCGTCTGATTAGTAATGTAAACACCATCAGATCACCTCCATCTGATTAGTAATGTAAACACCATCAGATCACCTCCATCTGATTAGTAATGTAAACACCATCAGATCACTTCCATCTGATTAGTAATGTAAACACCATCAGATCACCTCCATCTGATTAGTAATGTAAACACCATCAGATCACCTCCATCTGATTAGTAATATAAACACCATCAGATCACCTCCATCTGATTAGTAATGTAAACACCATCAGATCACCTCCATCTGATTAGTAATGTAAACCCCATCAGATCACCTCCATCTGATTAGTAATGTAAACACCATCAGATCACCTCCATCTGATTAGTAATGTAAACACCATCAGATCACCTCCATCTGAATAGTAATGTAAACACCATCAGATCACCTCCATCTGATTAGTAATGTAAACACCATCAGATCACCTCCATCTGATTAGTAATATAAACACCATCAGATCACTTCCATCTGATTAGTAATGTAAACACCATCAGATCACCTCCATCTGATTAGTAATGTAAACACCATCAGATCACCTCCATCTGATTAGTAATATAAACACCATCAGATCACCTCCATCTGATTAGTAATGTAAACACCATCAGATCACCTCCATCTGATTAGTAATGTAAACACCATCAGATCACCTCCATCTGATTAGTAATGTAAACACCATCAGATCACCTCCATCTGATTAGCAATATAAACACCATCAGATCACCTCCGTCTGATTAGTAATGTAAACACCATAAGATCACCTCCATCTGATTAGTAATATAAACACCATCAGATCACCTCCATCTGATTAGTAATATAAACACCATCAGATCACCTCCATCTGATTAGTAATATAAACACCATCAGATCACCTCCATCTGATTAGTAATATAAACACCATCAGATCACCTCCATCTGATTAGTAATATAAACACCATCAGATCACCTCCATCTGATTAGTAATGTAAACACCATCAGATCACCTCCATCTGATTAGTAATGTAAACACCATCAGATCACCTCCATCTGATTAGTAATATAAACACCATCAGATCACCTCCATCTGATTAGTAATGTAAACACCATCAGATCACCTCCATCTGATTAGTAATGTAAACACCATCAGATCACCTCCATCTGATTAGTAATATAAACACCATCAGATCACCTCCATCTGATTAGTAATGTAAACACCATCAGATCACCTCCATCTGATTAGTAATGTAAACACCATCAGATCACCTCCATCTGATTAGTAATATAAACACCATCAGATCACCTCCATCTGATTAGTAATGTAAACACCATCAGATCACCTCCATCTGATTAGTAATGTAAACACCATAAGATCACCTCCATCTGATTAGTAATATAAACACCATCAGATCACCTCCATCTGATTAGTAATATAAACACCATCAGATCACCTCCATCTGATTAGTAATGTAAACACCATCAGATCACCTCCATCTGATTAGTAATGTAAACACCATCAGATCACCTCCATCTGATTAGTAATGTAAACACCATCAGATCACCTCCATCTGATTAGTAATGTAAACACCATCAGATCACCTCCATCTGATTATTAATGTAAACACCATCAGATCACCTCCATCTGATTAGTAATGTAAACACCATCAGATCACCTCCATCTGATTAGTAATGTAAACACCATCAGATCACCTCCATCTGATTAGTAATATAAACACCATCAGATCACCTCCATCTGATTAGTAATGTAAACACCATCAGATCACCTCCATCTGATTAGTAATATAAACACCATCAGATCACCTCCATCTGATTAGTAATGTAAACACCATCAGATCACCTCCATCTGATTAGTAATATAAACACCATCAGATCACCTCCATCTGATTAGTAATGTAAACACCATCAGATCACCTCCGTCTGATTAGTAATGTAAACACCATAAACCCGTTTCCAAAACCCCTTTTTAAGAAGCATTGATGCTGTCTATAACCATAACAAACACTACAAGAAAAGATTCCTAATGAAATCAGACTCATTGCTGTTCAATGAGTTTTGGAAAGGAGCCTGTCCTGTCCCCCCTCTTTCTCTCATACACAATACACAGAGACACACACACACACACACACACACACACACACACACACACACACACACACACACACACACACACACACACACACACACACACACACACACACACACACACACACACACCCGTCCTCTGTGTAGACAACTTCAAACCCTACTAATGAGTGTGGGGACGTCGCCTCCTGTTTCGGATACACAGAGTTCCTCCTCTGAAACGCAACGTGCCTGTCCCTTTTGAACTCACACACACACACACACACTCACCACACACCACACCCCCCCCCCCCCCCACCCACACACACACACACACACACACACACACACACACACACACACACACACACACACACACACACACACACACACACAGACACACACACACACACACACACAGACACACACACACACACAGACACACACACACAGACACACACACTCTCTCTCCAGTCTGCGTTTGAACTGTTGAAGTGTCAGCTCACAACAAATCAGGCAGTATAATCCGTGTGATGGGGTCAGGGCCTTTCATGATTATAGCAGCACCTTTCTTCTTCAATCGTCACGTCAACACCGAGGCAACGCGTCACAGCACCGAGGCATCCCAGGTACAACACGTCCAAACATGAAAGGAGAAGGAGTTCAATTAGCCAATCAATCCAGAGTCCAAACACACCGACAAACCGGGGGCAGACCTTCATACACACACACACACACACACACACACACACACACACACACACACACACACACACACACACACACACACACACCACACACACACACACACACACACACACACACACACACACACACACACACACACACACACAGACATACAAACACACAGGAATGCAGACATGGAGGAAGGTAGACAGTCACACACACACACAGGAATGCAGACATGGAGGAAGGTAGACAGTCACACACACATAAAGGAACGCAGACAGGGAGGCAGACAGTCACAAACACACACACACTCACACACACACAGGAATGCAGGTAGAGAGAAGCTGGCAGGTAAGAGCACACAAACGTCCATATACGTCCAAACACATGCAGGGAGGCAGACAGGCATGCAGGGAGGCAGGAAGGCTGGCTGACACACTCCCACCATTTCCCTTCATGTGTGAAAGTTCATTGCTAACATCATTAAAGAGTTATATTATCTTTGTTCTGTCTCTCCTATTAATCATCTATTGAAATACCACCTGTTGGGCTAGTCATTACATCCATACAGTGACTTTGACTCATACAGTGACATTGATTCATAGAGTGACATTGATTCATAGAGTGACTTGTTTCATAGAGTGACTTTGATTTATAGAGTGATTTTGATTCATAGAGTGATTTTGATTCATGGAGTGATTTTGATTCATAGAGTGATTTTGAGTCATAGAGTGATTTTGATTCATGGAGTGATTTTGATTCATAGAGTGATTTTGAGTCATAGAGTGATTTTGATTCATAGAGTGATTTTGATTCATGGAGTGATTTTGATTCATAGAGGGCCTGATTTGTAGCATGACTGACTCATAGAGTGACTGACTGATAGTGACTGACTGATAGAGTGACTTTAATTCATAGAGTGACTTTCACCAATAGAGTGACTGTGACCCATAAGAGTGACTTTGACCCATACGTTTGACTTTGACCCATAAGTTTGACTTTGACCCATAAGAGTGACTTTCACCCATAGAGTGACTTTGATTCACAGTGTCGGAACTGTTTAAAGGCGCCCCATTTGTTTGGGTGCTGATGACAGCTTCATGACATGATACGACCTCTCAAGGTTATGCTCATCAGGGAAAAGAGTTTGATTCATACTGACAGATACAGAAAGAAATATCATGCGATAATGCTTCTAAAGCATTTCATCATTAAGTACTGGCATAGTACTGGCATAGTACTGGCATAGCACTAGCATAGTATTGGCATAGTGCTGGCATAGTACTGGTATAGTACTGGCATAGTACTGGTATATTACTGGCATAGTACTGGTAGAGTACTGGCATAGTATTGGTAAAGTGCTGGCATAGTACTGGCATAATATTGGTCAAGTACTGACAAAGTACTGGCATAGTACTGGCATAGTACTGGCATAGTATTGGTCAAGTACTTACAAAATATTGGCATAGTACTGGTATAGTACTGGCATAGTACTGGTATATTACTGGCATAGTATTGTTATAGTACTGGCATAGTATTGGTACAGTACTGGCATAGTATTGGTACAGTACTGGCATAGTACTGGCTTAGTGCGGGCATAGTACTGGCATAGTACTGGTATAGTACTGGCATAGTACTGGTATATTACTGGCATAGTACTGGCATAGTATTGGTAAAGTGCTGGCATAGTACTGGCATAGTATTGGTCAAGTACTGACAAAATATTGGCATAGTACTGGCATAGTATTGGTACAGTACTGGCATAGTACTGGCTTAGTGCGGGCATAGTACTGGCATAGTACTGGTATAGTACTGGCATAGTACTGGTATATTACTGGCATAGTACTGGCATAGTATTGGTAAAGTGCTGGCATAGTACTGGCATAGTATTGGTCAAGTACTGACAAAATATTGGCATAGTACTGGCATAGTACTGGCATAGTATTGGTACAGTACAGGCATAGTACTGGCATAGTGCGGGCATAGTACTGGCATAGTACTGGTATAGCACTGGCAAAGTATTGGTAAAGAACTGGCATAGTACTGGCATAGTATTGGTATAGTACTGGCATAATATTGGCATAGTACTGGCATAGTATTGGTATAGTACTGGCATAGTCTTGGCATAGTATTGGTATAGTATTGGCATAGTATTGGCAAAGTACTGGCGTAGTACTGGCATAGTGCTGGTATAGTACTGGCATAGTGCTGGTATAGTATTGGCATAGTACTGGCACAGTATTGGCATAGTACTGGCATAGTATTGGTATAGTATTGGCATAGTATTGGCATAGTATTGGCCTAGTATTGGCATAGTATTGGTATAGTAGTTGCATAGTATTGGCATAGTACTGGCATAGTACTGGCATAGTACTGGCATGGGACTGTCATAGTATTAGTATGGTATTGTTATAGTATTGCTATAGTATTGGCAAAGTACTGGCATAGTACTGTCATTGTACAGGGATAGTATTGGCATGGTATTGGTATGGTATTGTTTTAGTATTGGCATAGTATTGGCATAGTATTGGTATAGTACTGGCATATTACTGGCATAGTATTGGTATAGTATTGGTATGGTATTGTTATAGTATTGGTATAGTACTGGTATGGTATTGGCATGGTATTGGCAATGTATTGGTATGCTATTGGTATAGTTTTGACATAGTATTGGAATAGTTTTGGAATAGTATTGGTATAGTATTGGTATAATATTTGCATAGTTTTGGCATAGTATTGCTATAGTATTGGCATATTATTGTATAGTATTGGTTCAGTATAGTAGTGGTATGTCTTTCACAGTAGTGTAACACAATGGCAGTGTCTGCCAGAAGGCCTCATGTCTGTTCAAAGAGAAGTGGGGGTGACTTTCATACAGTCTCAGATGAAAGTAGCTTCCTTCACATCATAGCACCACTGGCTTTAATTGCCTGACCTGAAGGTAATTAGTGGTAGTGTTGTGAAACATCTCGCTGTTCTCTCTCTCTCTCTCCGCTCTTATTTAAAGACGAGGAGTCAATGGTGATCAAAGGGTCGAAGATTGAAGGACTCTCAGAGATACTCTCAACCTCTATCTCTCCCCCCTTCCCCTTTCTCTCCACTGTCTCTTCCGCTCTCTTCGTTCTATCTCTCCCCGTTCTCTCTCTCTCTTTCGACCTCTATTCCTTTCTCTCCCCTTATCCTTCCAACTCTCTGTCTTCCTGTCTACCCTTCCTTCCCTCCTGTCCTCCAGCTACACACCACTACAAGAGCTGAACGAGGATGCTGCTCTCCCTCCAACTACACATCACTGAATCAGGATCTATCTCCCTCCACCTCCACCCCTCTGAACGAGGATCTGTCTCTCCCTCCCTCCACCTCTCCTGCACCTCCACCCCACTGAAAGAGGATCTGTCTCTCCCTCCCTCCACCTCTCCTGCACCTCCACCCCACTGAACGAGGATCTGTCTCTCCCTCCCTCCCTCCCTCCCTCCACCTTTCCTCCACCTCCACCACACTGAACGAGGATCTGTCTCTCCCTCCACCTCTCCTGCACCTCCACCCCACTGAACGAGGATCTGTCTCTCCCTCCCTCCACCTCTCCTGCACCTCCACCCCACTGAACGAGGATCTGTCTCTCCCTCCCTCCACCTCTCCTGCACCTCCACCCCACTGAACGAGGATCTGTCTCTCCCTCCACCTCTCCTGCACCTCCACACCACTGAACGAGGATCTCCCGCGGCCCAGTGATTCATGTACAACACACTCCAACAGAGGAGGGTAATAAAAACAATCCGCTTCCCTAAAATATTCAACAGATGGAGGTATGAAAAGAAACCTCATTACCCAGAACAGAGAATAGAGGGAGGAACAGATGAACAGAGAAGATCAGAGAAGAAGAAACAATGAAAGGAAAGAGAAAGGGGAAACTCCCACGTATTATTGTTCCACAGCTGAGAGAGATGTGTGTGTTGTATGAAGCCAGTCAGAGGGGCAGAATGTCTGCAGCTTCACAATTCAATGCCCCTATTAGTGTCTCTGTCTGTTTTACCACAAAGGAGAGGAGAGGACACACACACACCACACACACACACACACACACACACACACACACACACACACACACACACACACACACACACACACACACACACACACACACACACACACACACACAGATATACAATTATAACAAATGATCTACAAAATCAGGCACATACTGTGTACGCAGAAACATGAACACATGTTACAGCACACACACACACACACACACACACACACATATACAGTGCATTCAGAAAGTATTCAGACCCCTTTTCTTTTTCCACATTTTGTTTACGTTACAGCCTTATTCTAAAATGGATTGAATTGTTTTTTCGTCATCAATCTACACAAAATATCCCATTATGACAAAGTAAAAACTGATTTATAGAAAGGTTTGCAAAAAAAACCCAACTTAAATATCACATTTACATAAGTATTCAGACCCTTTACTCAGTACTTTGCTGAAGCACCTTTGGCAGCAATTACAGCCTCTATCCTTCTTGGGTATGACGCTACAAGCTTGGCACATCTGCATTTGGGGAGTTTCTCCCATTCTTCTCTGTAGATCCTTACAAGCTCTATCAGGTTGGATGGGTAGCTTCGCTGCACAGCTATTTTCAGGTCTCTCCAGAGATGTTCGATTGGGTTCCAGTAAGGGCTCTGGCTGGGCCACTCAAAGACATTCAGAGATTTGTCCCGAAGCCACTCCAGCATTGTCTTGGCTGTGTGCTTAGGATCGTTGTCCTGTTGGAAGGTGAACTTTTGCCCCAGTCTGAGGTCCTGAGTGCTCTGAAGCATGTTTTCATCAAGGATCTCTCTGTACTTTGCTCTGTTCATCTTTCCTTCAATCCTGGCTAGTCTTCCAGTCCCTGCCACTGAAAAACATCCCCACAGCATGATGCTGCCACCACCATGCTTCACCGTAGGTTTCCTCCAGATGTTACGCTTCACATTCAGGCCAAAGAGTTCAATCTTGGTTTCATCAGACCAGAGAATCTTGTTTCTCATGGTCTGAAAGTACTTTAGGTGCCTATTGGTAAACTCCAAAAGGGCTGGCATGCGCCTTTATCTGAGGACTGGCTTCAGTCTGGCCACTCTACCATAAAGGCCTGATTGGTGGAGTGCTGCAGAGATGGTTGTCCTTCTGAAAGGTTGTCCCATCTCCAAAGAGGAACTCTGGAGCTCTGTCAGAGTGACCATCGGGTTCGTGGTTACCTCCCTGACCAAGGCCCTTCTCCCCCGATTGCTCAGTTTGGCCGGGCAGCCAGTTCTGGGAAGAGTCTTGGTGGTTGCAAACTTCTTCCATTTAAGAATGATGGAGGCCACTGTGTTCTTGGGGACCTTCAATGCTGCAGAAATGTTTTGGTACCCTTCCCCAGATCTGTGCCTCGACACAATCTTGTCTCTGGGCTCTCAGGACAATTCCTTCAACCTCATGGTGTAACGGCTGTCTTCTGTGGAAATGGACCAAGGTGCAGCAGGTATGTGAATACTCATCTTTAATAAAAATAAAGGAGTAGAGCATCCACTTAACAATACAAACAAAATATAAGACAGGAACAGTTTTGCAGGCACACAACACGCAGTGCAAAAACAACTACCCACAAAACCAAGTGACAAACATACTCCTACATATATGACTCCCAATCAGGAACAACGATCCCCAGCTGTTCCTGATCAGGAGTCACAAGACCAACACAGAACAATCACACACACAAGACTGCCACGTCCTGACCCCAAAACTACAACAACAGCTCCATCTGCTGGTCAGGACGTGACAGTACCCCCCCCTCAAGGTGCAGACCCCGGAATGCACCTAACAACGAAAAAACACCAACAAACAAAATCCCCAACAAAACCCATAAACAATAACCCCTAAACAATAAGGGAGGGAAGGGAGGGTGGCTGCCGTCAACGACGGCACTGTGCTACACCCTCCCTCCCCAACCCACCTATCCTGGAGGTGGCTCCGGTGCAGGACGTGGACCCTGCTCCACCCTCAGCGTCGCCCACTTCGGTGGAGCCGATAGCTGCGCCAGGCAGACGGACCCCTCGAGCCGGGCCGGAGGACAGGAGGGCCCCTCGGGCTGGGCCGGGGGACAGGAGGGCCCCTCGGGCTGGGCCGGGGGACAGGAGGGCCCCTCGGGCTGGGCCGGGGGACAGGAGGGCCCCTCGGGCTGGGCCGGGGGGCAGGAGGGCCCCTCGGCCTGGGCCGGGGGGCAGGAGGGCCCCTCGGGCTGGGCCGGGGAGCAGGAGGGCCCCTCGGGCTGGGCCGGAGAGCAGGAGGGCCCCTCGGGCTGGGCCGGAGAGCAGGAGGGCCCCTCGGGCTGGGCCGGAGAGCAGGAGGGCCCCTCGGGCTGGGCCGGAAGGCATGCGGGCCACTCGGGCTGGGCCGGAAGGCATGCGGGCCACTCGGGCTGGGCCGGAAGGCATGCGGGCCACTCGGGCTGGGCCGGAAGGCATGCGGGCCACTCGGGCTGGGCCGGAAGGCATGCGGGCCACTCGGGCTGGACCGGAGGGCAGGAGGACCACTCAGGCTGATCCTGACAGGCCGGGCACCCTGGCAGATCAGGGCAGTCTGGCCACTCTGGCAGAACAGGGCAGTCCGGCCACTCTGGCAGAACAGGGCAGTCCGGCCACTCTGGCAGAACAGGGCAGTCCGGCCACTCTGGCAGAACAGGGCAGTCCGGCCACTCTGGCAGAACAGGGCAGTCCGGCCACTCTGGCAGTTCAGGGCAGTCCGGCCACTCCGGCAGTTCAGGGCAGTCCGGCCACTCCGGCAGTTCAGGGCAGTCCGGCCACTCCGGCAGTTCAGGGCAGTCCGGCCACTCCGGCAGTTCAGGGCAGTCCGGCCACTCCGGCAGTTCAGGGCAGTCCGGCCACTCCGGCAGTTCAGGGCAGTCTGGCCACTCCGGCAGTTCAGGGCAGTCTGACCTCTCTGGCGACTGTTGACTGTCGGGCAGCTCTGACGACTGTTGACTGGCGGGCAGCTCTGACGACTGTTGACTGGCGGGCAGCTCTGACGACTGTTGACTGGCGGGCAGCTCTGACGACTGTTGACTGGCGGGCAGCTCTGACGACTGTTGACTGGCGGGCAGCTCTGACGACTGTTGACTGGCGGCCAGCTCTGACGACTGTTGACTGGCGGCCAGCTCTGACGACTGTTGACTGGCGGGCAGCTCTGACGACTGTTGACTGGCGGGCAGCTCTGACGACTGTTGACTGGCGGGCAGCTCTGACGACTGTTGACTGGCGGGCAGCTCTGACGACTGTTGACTGGCGGGCAGCTCTGGTGATGGTTGACTGGCGAGGCTGGGTTGACACACTAGACTCCTGATGCGCGGGGCTGGTATAGGACGTGCCAGCCCGGAGACACGCACCTCCATGCTAGTGCGTCTGGCGGGAAACACCGGACCGAAAGGGCGCACTGGCGGTCTTGAGTGCAGGGTTGGCATCACCCCTTCCGGCTCGATGCTCCCCTTGCCCTGGCACCTGCGGGGCGCTGGTACTGGGCGCACTGGGCTGTGCGTCCGTATAGGCGAGATGGTGCGCACCTCAGCGTAACATGGCGCCCTCCACCTCGTACGCACCTCCCTGTAGTCACGGGTAGCTGGCTTACGGCTCTTCCCTGGCCTGGCCAAGCTACCCGTGTGCCCCCCCCCAAAAAAATCTTGGGGGTGCCTCTCGGGTTTCCTAGCCAACCGTGTTCCAGCGTAACTTTCCCGATGGTTCCTCTGTCCAGCTGCCTCCACTCTCCTGAGTGCCTCCACCTGTTCCCATGGGAGGCGATCCCTTCCGGCCAGGATCTCTTCCCAGGTGTAGGCTCCCTTGCCGTCCAGGACGTCCTCCCATGTCCATTGTTCCCTTTTTCTCTCCTGTGGCTTCCTCCTCTTCTGCTGCTTGGTCCTTTGGTGGTGGGTAGTTCTGTAACGGCTGTCTTCTGTGGAAATGGACCAAGGTGCAGCAGGTATGTGAATACTCATCTTTAATAAAAATAAAGGAGTAGAGCATCCACTTAATATCAATACAAACAAAATATAAGACAGGAACAGTTTTGCAGGCACACAACACGCAGTGCAAAAACAACTACCCACAAAACCAAGTGACAAACATACTCCTACATATATGACTCCCAATCAGGAACAACGATCCCCAGCTGTTCCTGATCAGGAGTCACAAGACCAACACAGAACAATCACACACACAAGACTGCCACGTCCTGACCCCAAAACTACAACAACAGCTCCATCTGCTGGTCAGGACGTGACACATGGCTTGGTTTTTGACCTGACATGCACTGTCAACTGTGGGACCATACATAGACAGGTATTTGCCTTTCAAAGTCACATCCAATCAACTGAATTTACCACAGGTGGACTCCAATCAAGTTGAAGAAACATCTCAAGGATGATCAATGGAAACAGTGTCACGCCCTGACCTTAGAGAGACGTTTTATTTCCTCTAGTTTGGTTAGGTCAGGGTGTGATGTAGGGTGGGCAATCTAGTTTTTGTATTTCTTTGTGTTTCCTAATCAGAGGCAGCTGTCTATCTTTGTCTCTGATTGGGAATCATACTTAGGCAGCCCTTTTTCCCTCCTTCAGTTGTGGGATCTTGTTTTTGTACAGCTCAGTAAAGCCTGCAGAACTTGACGTTCGCTTTCCTTTGTTTGTTGTTTTGATTTAGTGTTCTGAGTTATAATAAATATTAATCATGAGCACTTACCACGCTACACCTTGGTCTCCTCCTTTGTGACGATTGTCACAAACAGGATGCACCTGAGCTGAATTTTGAGTCTCATAGCAAAGGGTCTGAATACTTATGTAAATCAGTTATTTCTGTTATTTTAAAACATTTCTAAAATCCTGTTTTCGCTTTGTCATTGTGGGGTATTGTGTGAAGATTGATGAGGAAAAACAATTTAATCAATTTTAGAATAAGGCTGTAATGTAACAAAATGTGGAAAAAGTCAAGGGGTCTGAATACTTTCCGAATGCACTGTATATATGAGACAAGTAGAGTAAATGATTGTTTATGTTAATAGTCCCTCCGGACTTCCTTGGTTCTCCTCACTCCTTCATCCATCCCTCTCTCTTTCCCCCCGAGTGCTTTCCCCTGTGAGATGTCCGTGAGGCTACTGTGAGATGAACAGCTTCATATCAGAGACTAATGTCCCTGTAGTATACAGCACTACGCTACAGGAATGTACAGGTCCGGATTACATTCCACAGGATTGAGAGTTCTGTCTGGGGAAAAGTCATGAAAGCCTATTGATTCCACTTTTCATTATTGAGGTATTCCTGTCCCGCTGAGAAAGAGCTATTTGTCATTCTCACAGCAGGGAATTGTCATACTGGTGTTTGTGTGTGTGTGTGTGTGTGTGTGTGTTGTGTGTGTGTGTGTGTGTGTGTGTGTGTGTGTGTGTGTGTGTGTGTGTGTGTGTGTGTGTGTGTGTGTGTGTGTGTGTGTGTGTGTGTGTGAGAGAGTGAGTGTGTGAGAGTGAGTGTGTGTGTGAGAGTGTGTGTGTGTGTAATATTGGTCAGCTAAGGGTTGGTCTGTGATTTCAGTGGGAAATGGCTTCTGAGACACTTCATCTGAAGACATTGTGAATCCCATGTGAGCTGAGTGTAAAGCTGGTTGAATGTATAATTTAATATCATGTTGTCTCGTCTGTTGAGGTGGCTGCTGTTGCAGGAGGAGATGTACTTTCAGCTGCTAGGTAGACATATACAGCACACTGGTCTACTGAAGAGATTACAGATGCTTGGAACGTGTGTGTGTGTGTGTGTTTGTGTGTGTGTGTGTGTGTGTGTGTGTGTGTGTGTGTGTGTGTGTGTGTGTGTGTGTGTGTGTGTGTGTGTGTGTGTGTGTGTGTGTGTGTGTGTGTGTGTGTGTGATTTTGTGTGTGTGATTTTGTGAGTGTGTGTGTGTGTGTGATTTTGTGAGTGTGTGTGAGTGTGTTTTTGTGAGTATATTTGTGTGTGTTTTTGTGAGTCTGTGTGTGTGTGTGCGCGCATGCGTGTGTGTGTGTGTGAGTGTGAGCGTGTGTGTGTTTTTGTGAATATATGTGTGTGCTTGTATGTGAGTGTGTGTGTGCACAGGCCCACATCCTCAACAGACATGCCTCCCGTCATCTACCTTAAACCACTACCACATCCCTCATGTGTCATCTATCCTCCGTTGTTTTCTACCTTGTTAGTCAAGTCAAAGACATGGGCTCACTCAGCACTGGGAAAAACACTCACAAACAAAGCAGGCATACATATACACTAGATCAGACTTATTTACCCACTACACCCCTTTATGTTCGGGCTCCAATCAGTCACTGACAAACACACAGAGACACACACACACACACACACACACACACACACACACACACACACACACACACACACACACACACACACACACACACACACACACACACACACACACACACACACACACACACACACATAAACAATCAAAGTTTCAGCTAGTAATAATAAGCGTCTTAGTCTCTCAGAAGCTATTTAAGTGAATTTTGTCGTCTCACAGGGGAATGGGTCCACTGAGAGGCTTTTGAAGGCACTGAGGCACACAGAAAAAGTAATTACTTTTTTCACTAAACAGAAGCAGGCGCTGACGGGGGCGATGTGTGTGTGAGGGGGAGGGGGTGTAAGGCATGTGTTTGTGTGCGTGTGTGAGTTTGTGCATGTGTGTGTGTGTGTGTGTGTGTGTGTGTGTGTGTGTGTGTGTGTGTGTGTGTGTGTGTGTGTGTGTGTGTGTGTGTGTGTGTGTGTGTGTGTGTGTGTGTGCCAGCGATAGACTCAGGGCTAGGTGACAAATGGCTTAAACAGCAGGGGCCTCATACCGTCACACACGTAGGTACGGAAGGCGAGCATGTGTGTGAAATACTTATTATTTAAAAAATATATACCCTCGGTAGGGAAGCTCTGATCCTAGCCAAGGATAAGGTGGAAAGGGCTGTGTCATGTTGAATATGAATTAGACTAGAAGAAAGAGAGAGAGAGAGAGAGAAAAAGAGAGAAAAAGTTAGATTGAGACACAGAGAGAGAGAGGGCCTTCTATGCCGTCAAAAGGAACATGAAATTCAACATTCCAATTAGGATTTGCCTAAAAATACTTGATTTAGTTATAGAACCAATTGCCCTTTATATTTGTGAGTTCTAGGGTCCACTCACCAAACAAGAATTCACAAAATGGGACAAACACCAAATTGAGTTTGCATGCTGAATTCTGAAAAAATATACTCTGTGTACAACGTAAAACACCAAATAATGCATGCAGAGAAGAATTAGGCCGATACCCGCTAATTATCAAAATCCAGAAGAACGCTGTTAAATTCTACAACCACCAACGAAGCCATCACCTACAGAGAGATGAACCTGGAGAAGAGTTCCCTAAGCAAGCTGGTCCTGGGGCTCTGTTCAGAAACACACCCCACAGAGCCCCAGGACAGACCCAACCAAATCATGAGCTCCCGTGTGGCACAGCGCTCTAAGGCACTGCATCACAGTGCTAGAGACGTCACTACAGACACCCTGGTTTGAATCCAGGCTGTATCAGAACCGGTAGTGTTTGGGAGTCGCGTAAGGCGGAGCACAATTGTCCCAGTGTCGATAAAAATAAATTAGAAAACAAAAAAATAATTACTTGACGCACAAAAAACTGAGAAAACCAGAATTGTATTTGGCTCTAAACATGGAGTATACAGTGGCAGAATGACTGACCCTACTATGTACAGACTCAGTGAGCATAGCCTTGCTATTGAGAAAGGCTGCTGTTGGCAGACCTGGCTCTCAAGAGACGACAGATTTTGTGCACACTGCCAACAAAATGAGTTGGAAACTGATCTGCACTTCCTAATAACCCCTTGCCAAATTTATGAACATATTAGAGACACATATTTCCCTCAGATTACACAGGCCCACAAAGAATTCGAAAACAAATCCAATTTTGATAAACTCCCATATCTACTGGGTGAAATACCAGTGTGCCATCACAGCAGCAAGATGTGTGACCTGTTGAAACAAGAAACAAACAACATTGTAAATACAACCCATATTTATGTTTATTCATGTTCCCTTTTGTACTATAGCTATTTGCACATCGTTACAACACTGTATATATACAAAAGTCTTTATTATTTTGGAACTTTTGTGAGTGTAATGTTCAATGGTCATTAAAAAAAATTATATATTTCATTTTTGTTTATATTTTATTTCACTTGCTTTGACAATGCAAAAATATGTTTCCCATGCCTATAAAGCCCTTTGAAATGAATTGAGAGAGAGAGAGAGAGAGAGAGAGAGAGAGAGACAGCGAGAGAGAGAGAGACAGAGAGAGAGAGAGAGACAGAGAGAGAGGGAGAGAGAGAGAAGAAGAGGTAAGAAGGGAAGAGTGAATATAGGGAGAGAGTGTGTGCTTACAGTACATGCTTGCCTGTGTGTTCAGTGGAAGATTCATCTTTCTAGATGTTAATATCAGGTCTCATGTGATGTGATGTAGTTTCATTTCATGACAGTCCTTAAGAAAGTCTGACAAAGCCCTACCGTAACCCTTCTGAAAACCTTAAGAAAGTCCTAACAAAGCACTACCGTAACCCTTCTGAAAACCTTAATAAAGTCCTAACAAAGCCCCACCGTAACCTTCTGAAAACCTTAATAAAGTCCTAACAAAGCACTACTGTAACCCTTCTGAAAACCTTAATAAAGTCCTAACAAAGCCCCACCGTAACCTTCTGAAAACCTTAATAAAGTCCTAACAAAGCACTACTGTAACCCTTCTGAAAATCTTAATAAAGTCCTAACAAAGCACTACCGTAACCCTTCTGAAAACCTTAATAAAGTCCTAACAAAGCCCCACCGTAACCTTCTGAAAACCTTAATAAAGTCCTAACAAAGCACTACTGTAACCCTTCTGAAAACCTTAATAAAGTCCTAACAAAGCCCTACCTTAACCCTTCTGAAAACCTTAATAAAGTCCTAACAAAGCACTACTGTGACCCTTCTGAAAATCTTAATAAAGTCCTAACAAAGCCCTACCTTAACCCTTCTGAAAACCTTAATAAAGTCCTAACAAAGCACTACTGTGACCCTTCTGAAAATCTTAATAAAGTCCTAACAAAGCACTACTGTAACCCTTCTGAAAACCTTAATAAAGTCCTAACAAAGCCCTACCTTAACCCTTCTGAAAACCTTAATAAAGTCCTAACAAAGCCCTACCGTAACCCTTCCGAAAACCTTAATAAAGTCCTAACAAAGCACTACTGTAACCCTTCTGAAAACATAAATAAAGTCCTAACAAAGCCCTAACATAATCCGTCTGAAAACCTTACAAAAGTCCTACCAAACCCTAACGTAACCCTTCTCAAAACCTTACAAAAGTCATACCAAACCCTAATGTAACACTTCTGAAAAACCTTAATAAAGTCCTAACAAAGCCCTACCTTAACCCTTCTGAAAACCTTAATAAAGTCCTAACAAAGCCCTACCTTAACCCTTCTGAAAACCTTAATAAAGTCCTAACAAAGCCCTACCTTAACCCTTCTGAAAACCTTAATAAAGTCCTAACAAAGCTCTACCTTAACCCTTCTGAAAACCTTAATAAAGTCCTAACAAAGCTCTACCTTAACCCTTCTGAAAACCTTAATAAAGTCCTAACAAACCCGACCATAACCTTGTGAAAACCTTAAAAAGTCCTAAAAAAGCGTAGCCCTTGTGAAAACCTTAAAATCTTATTAAGATCCTTACGTAGCCCTTATGAAGCCAGTTCCCTGGTGTTAAATCCCTCAGTGTTTCTGATGTAAATCCCTGTGAATTCAGTACTGTCACGCCACTGTCACTGGCCTGCTTCACTCTGCATCTTAATGTTCTAATACTCTGACTTAGTTTATTTAAACTCCCTCCTCCCTCTCCCTCTCTCCCTCTCCATCTCCTATCCTCTCTCCCCCTCTCTATCTCCTATCCTCTCTCTCCCCCTCTCCCTCTCTCTCTCCCTCTCCATCTCCTATCCTCTCTCTCCCCCTCTCCCTCTCTCTCCCTCTCCCTCTCCATCTCCTATCCTCTCTCTCCCTCTCTCCCTCTCTCCCTCTCCATCTCCTATCCTCTCTCTCCCCCTCTCCCTCTCCATCTCCATCTCCTATCCTCTCTCTCCATCTCTCCCTCTCTCTCCATCTCCTATCCTCTCTCTCCCCCTCTCCATCTCCTATCCTCTCTCTGCCTCTCCCTCTCTCTCTCTAGCCCCCTCTCTCCCTCTCCTATCCTCTCTCTCCCTCTCTCTCTCTAGGCCCCTCTCTCACCCTCTCTCTCTCCCTCTCTTCCTCTCTCTCCCTCTCCATCTCATATCCTCTCCAGCTCCTCTTCCCTCTTATGTTCCCTCCAGCCTCTCTTCTCCACCTTACCCTTCCTTTCCTATCTTTCTCAACCATTCTGTTCCTCCTTTCCATGCTCTGTTCTTCTCCCTGGTCCTCTCCTCCTTCCCCTCTCCAGTCCTCTCTCACTTCTCCTCTCCAGTCCTCTCTCCCTAACTCCTTTCATGTCCTCTCTCCCTTCTCCTCTCCAGTCCTCTCTCCCTTCTCTCCAGTCCTCTCCCCCTTCTCCTATCCAATCCTTTCCAGGCTTCTCCCCGTTCTCTTCTCCCTCTCCCCCTCCCTCTCCAGTCCTCTCCCCTCTCTTCTCCCTCTCCCTGTCCATCTCCAGGCATTCCAGCTCTCTCCCCATGTCTCCTCCTCTGACAAACAGACAGTGGCAGCTAGTCTGCCTGCCTCCTGCCATGATCTAAGAAGGAGCTAAGACCTTCCACTACCCTCCACTCCACTTCCATCCTCAACTCTTCTCTTCCCTCTTCTCACCTCCTCCTCTCTCCTCCCTCTTCGCTCCTCTCTCCATTCCCCAGCCCTCTTATCTCCTCTCCTCTCATCTCTCCATTCCCTAGCCCTCTGGGCTAAACTAATGCTAATACTGACACAATCTGGCGGGTTTGTATGTTCATAGATGACACACACACACACACACACACACACACACACACACACACACACACACACACACACACACACACACACACACACACACACACACACACACACACACACACACACACACACACACACACACACAAAGCTATAGAGTGGAGGGGAAGAGATGGGTCCGTAGAGCGACTGGGAGACAGACAGGGCTAAAAGGAGCTTTGACAGCCTTCTATTCTGTCACTCAGTATTTAGCAGTGTGTGTGTGTGTGTGTGTGTGTGTGTGTGTGTGTGTGTGTGTGTGTGTGTGTGTGTGTGTGTGTGTGTGTGTGTGTGTGTAGGTGTGTGTCCATGTGTGTGTGTGAGTGTTTCTGGGGGGCTTGGCAGCAGACAGTGTCTCAGACCTCTGATCTCAAACCTGCCAAGTCAACAACAAACCTGTCTGTTTGTTTACCAGTGTGTGTGTGTGTGTGTGTGTGTGTGTGTGTGTGTGTGTGTGTGTGTGTGTGTGTCTGCAGATAATGCTCCCTGTCCTATGGCAGTGCTAACCCCCTGTCTGTCCTATGTTTCTGAAGAACACTATGATTCACAGGGCTTAGCTTCTCTATGGCTCCACCTGGCCTTTTGAACGCACGCACGCAGACAGACAGACAGACAGACAGACAGACAGACAGACAGACAGACAGACAGACAGACAGACAGACAGACAGACAGACAGACAGACAGACAGACAGACAGACAGACAGACAGACAGACAGACAGACAGACAGACAGACAGACAGACAGACAGACAGACAGGGTTTAGTTTAGCTGCTATGACTCCACCTGGCCTTGTGACTACTGAGACAGACATGGAAAAAACGGTTTGTTTCCCTCCCTAGAATAAATGTTTTTTCTGAACAAGGGCAATCTGGTTTTACTCTGAGATAATTGTTTTAATTCCTGTGACAAGCTTGACAAATATACCAGAATACATAGTGATTGATTGATCCAATTTACTGATATAATAGTTTATTTATTGGACAATGTAATTTTCAAAAGTTACTGTCTGTACACTTTGAAGAAATCATCACCTTTTTTATTCTGACGCCTCAACCAATAGGTGAAGTGATATGCACGATAGCAAACTGTGAAAGAGAGATGTAAAATCCATATGTAAAAGAGATGACAAATCTAAAAATGAAACTAAACACATATCTTAACACTGCATGTTTCACTCCTGTTTTGTTTTACTGACTGGTAGTCCCAGTGGTGAACTCCTGTTTTGTTTTACTGACTGGTAGTCCCAGTGGTGAACTCCTGTTTTGTTTTACTGACTGGTAGTCCCAGTGGTGAACTCCTGTTTTGTTTGACTGACTGGTAGTCCCAGTGGTGAACTCCTGTTTTGTTTGACTGACTGGTAGTCCCAGTGGTGAACTCCTGTTTTGTTTGACTGACTGGTAGTCCCAGTGGTGAACTCCTGTTTTGTTTTACTGACTGGTAGTCCCAGTGGTGAACTCCTGTTTTGTTTTACTGACTGGTAGTCCCAGTGGTGAACTCCTGTTTTGTTTTACTGACTGGTAGTCCCAGTGGTGAACTCCTGTTTTGTTTGACTGACTGGTAGTCCTTCTGGCTACAGTATGTACAGTACTGTATAATCAAATGCTGGATGAAACAGGTGTAGACCTTACAGTGAAATGCTTACTTACAAGCCCTTAACCAACAATGCAATTAAGAAAAATACACAAAAATAAGAAATAAAAGAAACAAATAATTAAAGAGCAGCAGTAAATAACAGTAGTGAGGCTATATACAGGGGGTACCGGTATAGAGTCAATGTGGAGGCTATATACAGAGATACCAGTACAGTCAATGTGGAGGCTATATACAGGGGGTACCGGTACAGAGTCAATGTGGAGGCTATATACAGGGGTACTGGTACAGAGTCAATGTGGAGGCTATATACAGGGGTACTGGTACAGAGTCAATGTGGAGACTATATACAGGGGGTACTGGTACAGAGTCAATGTGGAGGCTATATACAGGGGGTACCAGTACAGAGTCAATGTGGAGGCTATATACAGGGGGTACTGGTACAGAGTCAATGTGGAGGCTATATACAGGGGGTACTGGTACAGAGTCAATGTGGAGGCTATATACAGGGGGTACCGGTACAGAGTCAATGTGGAGGCTATATACAGGGGGTACTGGTACAGAGTCAATGTGGAGGCTATATACAGGGGGTACCGGTACAGAGTCAATGTGGAGGCTATATACAGGGGGTACCAGTACAGAGTCAATGTGGAGGCTATATACAGGGGGTACTGGTACAGAGTCAATGTGGAGGCTATATACAGGGGGTACTGGTACAGAGTCAATGTGGAGGCTATATACAGGGGGTACTGGTAGAGAGTCAATGTGCGGGGGCACTGGTTAGTCGAGGTAATTGAGGTAATATGTACATGTAGGTAGAGGTATTAAAGCGACTATGCATATAAAGTAAACAGAGAGTAGCGGCAGCGTAATAGTCTGGGTAGCCATTTGATTAGATGTTCAGGAGTCTTATGGCTTGGGGGGAGAAGCTGTTTAGAAGCCTCTTGGACATAGACTTGACGCTCCGGTACCACTTGCTGTGCGGTAGCAGAGAGAACAATCTATGACTAGGTTGGCTGGAGTCTTTGACAGTTTTTAGGGCGTTCCTCTGACACCGCCTGGTACAGAGGTCCTGGATGGCAGGAAGTTTAGCCCCAGTGATGTACTGGGCCGTTCGCACTACCCTTTGTAGTACCTTGCGGTCGGAGGCCAAGCAGTTGCCATTCCAGGCAGTGATGCAACCAGTCAGGATGCTCTTGATGGTGCAACTGTAGAACCTTTTGAGGATCTGAGGACCCATGCCAAATATTTTCAGTCTCCTGAGGGGGGAAGGTGTTGTCATGCCCTCTTCACAACTGTCTTGGTGTGCTTGGACCATGTTAGTTTGTTGGTGATGTTGACACCAAGGAACTTGAAGCTCTCAACCTGCTCCACTGCAGCCCCGTCGATGAGAATGGGGGGCATGCTCGGTCTTCCTTTTCCTGTAGTCCACAATCATCTCCTTTGTCTTGATCACATTGAGGGGGAGGTTGTTGTCCTAGCACCACACAGCCAGGTCTCTGACCTGCTCCCTGTAGGTTGTCTCGTCTTTGTTCGGTGATCAGGACTACCACTGTTTTCTCATCGGCAAACTTAATGATTGTGTTGGAGTCCTGCCTGGCCATGCAGTCATTAGGTAAAAGGGAATATCAAATCAAATCAAAGTTTATTTGTCACGTGCTCCGAATACAACAGGTGTAGACCTTACAGTGAAATGCTTACTTACAGGAGGGGACTGAGGATGCACCCCTGAGGGTTCCCCGTGTTGAGGATCAGCGTGGCGGATGTCTTGTTTCCTACCCTTAACACCTGGGAGCGGCCCATCAGGAAGTCTAGGATCCAGTTGCAGAGAGAGGTGTTTAGTATTATATTAATTCATGAAGTGTGTCTGTTGTGGTTAGGCTGTGAATAGATACTGAAATCCTTCTCTGTCTGTGGTGGTTAGGCTGGGGATAGATACTGAAATCCTTCTCTGTCTGTGATGGTTAGGCTGTGGATAGATACTGAAATCCTTCTCTGTCTGTGGTGGTTAGGCTGTGGATAGATACTGAAATCCTTCTGTCTGTCTGTAATGGTTAGGCTGGGGATAAATACTGAAATCCTTCTGTCTGTCTGTGGTGGTTAGGCTGGGGATAAATACTGAAATCATTCTGTCTGTCTGTGGTGGTTAAGCTGTGAATAGATACTGAAAGCCTTATGTCTGTCTGTGATGGTTAGGCTGGGGATAAATACTGAAATCATTCTGTCTGTCTGTGGTGGTTAAGCTGTGAATAGATACTGAAATCCTTATGTCTGTCTGTGATGGTTAGGCTGGGGATAAATACTGAAATCATTCTGTCTGTCTGTGGTGGTTAGGCTGTGGATAGATACTGAAATCCTTCTCTCTGTGATGGTTAGGCTGTGAATAGATACTGAAATCCTTCTGTCTGTCTGTGGTGGTTAGGCTGGGGATAAATACTGAAATCCTTCTCTGTCTGTGATGGTTAGGCTGGGGATAAATACTGAAATCCTTCTCTGTCTGTGGTGGTTAGGCTGGGGATAGATACTGAAATCCTTCTGTCAGTCTGTGATGGTTAGGCTGGGGATAAATACTGAAATCCTTCTCTGTCTGTGATGGTTAGGCTGGGGATAAATACTGAAATCCTTCTCTGTCTGTGGTGGTTAGGCTGGGGATAAATACTGAAATCCTTCTCTGTCTGTGGTGGTTAGGCTGTGGATAGATACTGAAATCCTTCTGTCTGTCTGTGATGGTTAGGCTGGGGATAAATACTTAACTCCTTCTGTCTGTCTGTGGTGGTTAAGCTGGGGATAAATACTGAAATCATTCTGTCTGTCTGTGATGGTTAGGCTGGGGATAAATACTTAACTCCTTCTGTCTGTCTTCAATGGTTAGGCTGTGGATAGGTACTGAAATCATTCTGTCAGTCTGCAATGGTTAGACTGTGAATAGATACTGAAATCATTCTGTCAGTCTGCAATGGTTAGACTGTGAATAGATACTGAAATCATTCTGTCAGTCTGTGATGGTCAGGTATCCTAGTGATGCTAAGGCTGTGACACCAGTGGGCCCATAGTGAGCACTAAGCATTTTGATTCTATTTGTACATTTTCAAAAGCACACGAGTCACACACACAGACAGGCTGATGTGCACACACACACACACACACACACACACACACACACAGTTATGTATTGGTTTTCTGGTGTTCCTCCAACTGAGTGTAGTATTTTCCTCTCCCGTTGATGGTAGAAGCAATGGAAGAACATGCTAAATGACATCATATGACAGTATGACAGCTTTTTTAGCTTTAGCTGGTTAGTGTCACTAGTGCATTAACGAGAGTCTTGTCTTTAAAATGGTGTAAAATAGTCATATGTTTGAGAAATTTAAGTTATAGCATTTTTGAGGTATTTGTATTTCGCGCCACGCGATTACACTGGCTGTTGAGTAGGTGGGACGCAAACGTCCCACCTTGCCCAGGGAGGTTAACCTCTCTTGGGTAGGGCGCAGTATTTTCACGTCCGGATGAAAAGCATGCCCAAAGTAAACTGCCTGTTAATCAGGCCCAGAAGCTAGGATATGCATATAATTGGTAGATTTGGATAGAAAACACTCTAAAGTTTCTGAAACTGTTAAAATAATGTCTGTGAGTATAACAGAAATGATATGGCAGTCGAAACCCCGTGGACAAACTATCCCCCCCCCAAAAAAATGTCAGCCTACCACTATTTTCAATGGCTGTCACTTTTATTATAAGGCGAAGTCCTCCCAGATTGCAGTTCCTAGTGCTTCCACTAGATGTCAACAGTCTTTAGAAAGAGTTTCAGGCTGGTTTTTGGCTCCCATTTTGGCTGTAGTGTTTCCAAGCGCGTGAATGAGAGCGCGTTCCTTGGTATTTTTCTCCGGTAAAGACAATAACGATTCTCTGTCTTAAATGTTATCGTTTATTTATGTATTAGGGTACCTAAAATCAGATTATAAACGTTGTTCGACTTTTTTGGAAAAGTTTATAGTAACGTTTGGGATTCATTTTGTATGCATTTTGATGGAGGGAAACTGGGTGGATTATTGACTGAAGCGCACCAGCTAAACTGAGTTTTTATGGATATAAAGAAGGACATTATCGAACAAAAGGACCATTTGTGATGTAACTGGGACCTTTTGGAGTGCCAACAGAAGAAGATCATCAAAGGTAAGGCATTTATTATATCGCTATTTCTGACTTTCTGTGTGGCAGCTGCCTGGTTGAAATATGTTTTTCATGGTTTTGTATGCGGGATGCTGTCCTCAGATAATCGCATGGTGTGCTTTTGCCGAAAAGCCTTTTTGAAATCTGACACAGTGGCTGGATTAACAAGAAGTAAAGCTTTATTTTGATGTATTACACTTGTGATTTTATGAAAGTTAAATATTTATAATTCTGTAGTTTGAATTTCGCACTCTGTATTTTCACCGGATGTTGGCCAGGTGGGTTGCTACTGTTCCACCTGCCCATAAGAAGTTAAGCCTAAGGGGATGTTCAAACAAATCCGGTTTCCAGATGTTCCCGATTTACGCCTAAATGTGTTACCTCTTGTGCTGAAGGGATGGTAGAATCAAACTTAGTTTACTTCATGAACTGACAATGAACTTGTGTAGAGCCACCTTAGTCAGAGAGACAGACTGTAGCACCACAGCTGTACTACTAGAGTAAGGAGCTGTGTGTATGAAGGACCACACCACCTCCAACCGTCTAATTAACTTCTCATTACAGTCCAGGTGCTAACCGCTATTGGCAGAGGGTACGGCCACACGGTCAACTCGACCTGGCACACACACACTCACTCACACACACACACATGCACACACACTCACACACATACACAGACACACATGCACATGCACACACACACAGACACACATGCACACACACTCACACACACAAACACCAAGTGACATGACACCAGTGTAATTACTCTGACCTTCTACCCCCGGTGGCTAATAATTACCTTGTGAAAGGATTTCTAATGTGAAAGGTGTGTGTGTGTGTGTGTGTGTGTGTGTGTGTGTGTGTGTGTGTGTGTGTGTGTGTGTGTGTGTGTGAGGAATATGGGATGGAGAGACGATACACCCCAATGACCTGACCCTCCAGAGGGGCGTTTATCGAACGTCAATTTAGCCAATAAGTTCAAATTGATGCTGAAGTGAGAGGTGAGGGGTGAGGAGGGGGTGATGGGAGAGGTGATGACGAGGTGAGACAGGGTGATGTCCTGCATGGGAATGCAGGGAGAGAGACTAAACGTCAGCGCTGAGAGAACAGATAGCTGGAAGTCTAGAATAGTGTTAGCTACCGTTACAGGCATGGTTCTGCTCTACTGTGTTGAATGGGCTTTCTACTGTAGTTCTATTGTCTTTCTATTGTGAGTTTACTTTTTTTTGTCTTGGTTTACAGTCAGCCATGTAACACTATTATAATGAAACAATAGATGGTTATAGTCAGCAAGACAGAGAGAGAGACCATGGAGGGAGAGACATAGGGAGAGAGAGAGAGAGAGAGAGAAGAGAGAAAGAGTGGGGAGAGAGCGAGAGAGACAGAGAGAGAGAGAGTGGGGGAGAAAGAAAGAGAGAGAAAGAGAGAGATAGAGGGGGAGGAGAGAGAGAGCGAGGCGGAGAGAGAGAAGAGAGAGAGGAGAGAGACAGAGAGACAGAAAGAGAGGGGGACAGATGGAGAGGGGGGGAGAGAGGGATAGAGAGAAAGATGAGATTTAGCACAAGAGAGGGAACACTAGCAAAAAGAACGAAAGAAAACAAGAGAAACTCTGAGGGAAAGAAAATACAGTAGATCACAGCTCCACACACACACACACACACACACACCACACACACACACACACACACACACACACACACACACACACACACACACACACACACACACACACACACACACACACACACACACACACACACACACACACACACACACATTCAGTTGTCCTCTCTTGTCAACATCAGAGAAGAGATTCAAGACATTCAGTTGTCCTCTCTTTTCAACATCAGAGAAGAGATTCAAGACACACACAGAGTATCTCCTGTGGATTCGTCACCGACACTGCTTTAGATTCCGTGTAACGTCATAAACTGTGTTCTCTCTATCATTTCCAATACCTTCTCACCCAGGAAAATCCCTGTTCATTTATATTAACCTTGGTGTGTCACCGATGGAGGACTGCGCTGAAGTTCTGTCTATGATTGGTGTGTGTGTTAGTGTGTGTTAGTGTGTGTGTGTGTTAGTGTCCTAGTGTGTTCGTGTGTGTTCGTGTGTGCATGTGTGTGTGCGGGGGGGGGGTGTGTGTGTGTGTGTGTGTGTGTGTGTGTGTGTGTGTGTGTGTGTGTGTGTGTGTGTGTGTGTGTGTGTGTGTGTGTGTGTGTGTGTGTGTGTGTGTGTGTGTGTGCCTTCTATATTAGAGTTTGTGAGTCAGTGAATGTGAGAGGTAAATTGCAGGGCAGTGAGCTGTGTCAGGCAGACAGCATGCGGCGGGTGGTGGGGACGTGAAGGGAAGGCCGGGTAAGAACAAGAGGCTTGCATCTCAAATGGCACCCTATTCCCTATATAGTGCACTACTTTTGACCAGGGTACCATTTAACCGGTCAAACGTTATAGGGAACAGGGCACCATTTGGGGAGCAGCCCAGGGCCGTGCTGCTAAATCAAGCTGACTGGAGAGAATACAAATATTTGACTGGATTCAATTTGGTTCTTTATCTCCCTCTATATGAGGTATTATACCATAGGAGGGCTCCACGATATCACCACGACGACGAGCCCAATCCACTGTTATTAGTGTGGGATAGGTGGAGGGATGGGAGGACGTAGGGAGGGAGGAAGTGAGGGAGAGAGAGAGAGAGAGGAGAGAGAAAGAAAGTTAGAGAGTGAGAAAACAAGCCCAATTTTGATAAACTCCCATGTCTATTTGGTGAAATACCACAGTGTGCCATCACAGTAGCAAGATTTGTGACCTGTTGCCACAAGAAAAGGGCAACCAGTGAAGAACAAACACCATTGTAAATACAACCCATATTTATGTTTACTTATTTTCCCTTTTGTACTTTGTACATATCCCATTTGAAATATTTTGTGAGTGTAATTTTTATTGTTTATTTCACTTTTGTTTATTGTCTACTTCACTTGCTTTGGCAATGTTAACATGTGTTTCCTATGCCAATAAAGCCCTTAAAATGAATTGGAGGAAGAAAGACAAATTAAGAAAGACAAGCCAAATGATAAGCATTGAGAGAAATAAAGGGTGAAGCACTAACTTATACATGTTAGTGTATATAGTATGTTGGTGTTGGATATTCAGTTCAATGGCCAGTTGAATGTTTTGGTAAACCTACGGGACAGCTCTTTTTGTCTACACCCATTCAGCATTGTTCACACCCTCTTAAGCTTTAGCTCCACCCACTTCTTTAAGGATTCACATGTGAGGCCATTGTGGCGGTTTTGGCACCAAGATCTTTGTAAGGCAGGGTTTACACATACAAACACACATCACCAGTCCAAGTGAAGGGTTAAAACCCGTTTACTACTATCAGGTTTTGGCAGTGTTCCTGATATACAAAACTCAAAACAAACAGAGTAAACATTTCATCACCAGTGGAAGGTCCCCCAATCTTGGTCTTTTGGGGGTTCAATCCTTGTTGAAATCATAAGTTCCTTTCTTCTGTTAAACCTCCTTCTCCACCGTACGTTCTGTCTCCCCAATAACCTCCTACTCCTTCACCTGCTGGGGTGAAAGAAAAGACTAAGCAAGAAAACCCAGGGCGCGGTTAAGTCGAGGCCCTGATTGGTTTCACCTGTCTGCGGTTTGGCTCTGATCACAACTGGAGACAGGTGTGGCTGTTCTGCTGCAGTCTAGAAGTTTCCCCTTAGCTGTCCATGGTCCCGCCTTGGGGGAATATTTCACATCGCTGTACGTGGTCCTGGCAGCCAGAAAACAAAGAAACCTGTCAGGAACATACCGTCCATCCACCACACAACCCCTGCAACTGCTACACCATGTACTAAACAACCAAAGATGTCAAGACTAACGGCTGGTTTATATTACGGGTGTATTTGTGACTTTAATCTGGAGTGCCAGAGTGTGTTCTGGCTGTTCATAAACTTGTCAGATTGTCTGTTTGTAAATTCAGAGCGTTTCGCTCTCGGAGCGTTCAGAGAGCACACTGGACGCTCTGGCTAAGGACTACGGTCGATCCGAGCGTTCTGACCTAACAACAGCAGTCAAGCTCCCAAGCTAATTGGCTAACTTTGGCTAGCTTGCTAGCTACTTACGGACATATGAGAGAACAGGTCACTCTGACCATTTTACTCGCCATAGTGGAGCTGGTTGGCTGTTTTCATGTTGTCCAGAGCGTTGGTGCCTGTAACTGTGCTGCTGGCAACAATTTCATTTAAAAAAGATTTGCTGACATTTACTGACATCGGCCATATTCAACGGGTGTTGAGTGTTTGTAAATTCGTCAGTTATTCTGCGCTCTGACACACTCAGATGAGAGTGCTCTGAAATCAGAGTAGACAGCTAGAGCGAATTTACCAGCTACGTCTATCGACAGTTGTCGCAGTGACATCATGAACATTCTATTGAAGTGGTAACTAGCATAGTGGAGTCTTTTGTTTAGAAATGTAGCTAGCTAACAGTACGCTTTAAATTGAAATGAAAATGACTTGGTGACTAAATTAGAAACGTATAATATCTGAAAATGTAGCTATCTAGTCTATCTTACCTGTATACAGGGATGGACGCTTCTCCCACTTTGTCATGGATGCCATGGTTGCCCTTACTTTGAAGATGTAATCCGGAGACAGGTGTTTTATACAGCCTTCTGTGTGTTCTCTTTCGACTCCCTCTGAATATTTGCAATCAAAGGCCATAATCTCCTTAGCTATCATACTCTAATTCCACCGGGCCTTCCACTGATTTCAAAACTTGGTCCTCCAGAAAGTGGAAAGCAACACTTTGATATCTTTAAAAAAAATCAGCTTTAGAAAGGATACTGACCAGCTCATGTTATAGACAGAAGCGTGCTACATGACAGAACATTCCAAACTCACCGCTTGGCATATCCAGCCCATCCATTATTTCAGCCAATCATGGCTAGCTGGAAGGTTCCTGGCTTTTTCCATGGCTAAAACAACTAGGCTTGTAATTTAACGTTCAAACGGCTCTCCTGTCAAGTAGTGACACGCAACATACACCTAGTTCCCTGAAACGAGTCACAAATGCAAATGGCGACCGTGCTGCTCGAGGGAGAGGACCGGGCAACAAGGTCAGAGTTGATTTGTTTGGGGATCGACGGGCCTCCAGTTTTGATTACTAATCAGTTTTGACTTCTAATCAGTTTTGACTTCTAATCAGGTGATTCTCTGACTCACTGAGTCCCAGATTAAATCCCAGTGATGGGGAAAATGCAGTCTGGTGTTAATTCTAGTCTCCTTGGAACCCAAAGAGAAACAGTGAGGACAAAGAGGATGGGGAGGTGGGGTAACGTGTGTGTTATGATTATTAAGGGATAGGAGTTTTGGGGGGAAATTCAGTGATCTAATCATGCAGGAAAAACTCTGGAGACTAATTATGATGTGATTCGATATGACACCGTTATTGTCCATTAACATGGAAATTAATTTGTTGAGGTCAGTGAATAAAAATCAAGTCATCATCATGTCATACCCTTCATATCAGCAACACCTTGATGTGAGCCATGTCATTATCAACAATCCCACTATAACTGGACATACCCTTCATATCAGCAACACCTTGATGTGAGCTGTGTCACTAAAAAAATCATGCTACGATTGGATAAGCAAAAAAATAAACACTACAAAGAAAAACAATGCCACTATAATTACAATCATGTTGATGGCAAGGCTTGTCCCTAATCACCATTACAGCCTCTCTCTCCATCGGTATGCTGTTTCAATAGTGTTAACCACATCCCGTCTCAATTACTATGCAGAGCCTGGAAACACTGTGCAACAAAGTGGGACTTGAAAGGGGTGTGGTTTAAAATGGAGGCGGGACAGGGAGAGAGCCTCCTACAGCTGTAATAGATGGTAATTCAAAGGGGAGTGGTTTAAAATGGAGGCGGGACAGGGAGAGAGTCTGCTACAGCTGTAATAGATGGGAATTGAAAGGGCGTGGTTTAAAATGGAGGCGGGACAGGAAGAGAGCCCCCTACAGCTGTAATAGATGGGAATTGAAAGGGGAGCGGTTTAAAATGGAGGCGGGACAGGAAGAGAGCCTCCTACAGCTGTAATAGATGGGAATTGAAAGGGGCGTGGTTTAAAATGGAGGTGGGACAGGAAGAGAGCCTCCTACAGTTGTAATATATGGGAATTGAAAGGGGTGTGGTTTAAAATGGAGGTGGGACAGGAAGAGAGCCTCCTACAGCTGTAATAGATGGGATTTGAAACAATTCAGAAAATCTTCAATCAAAATAAATGTTCTATCACAGTGAACATAGTATTTTTGGGAAGCCCAATTGATTCAGAGTTGGGGCAAATACAGGTTATATGTGAAAACTATAACCTGTATAACCTGTATAACCTGTATTTCTGACTTTAGTATTCAACTTTTGTCTGGGAAGGGGGGGTGGGGTGATAAACGTCAAGTGCCTAGCACTGGGATTGAACCCGCAGCCCCTAGTGGCCATTATTGAAGGCATCTCCTGATGTCCTGGAGACCTGGATAAATGTTGAATATTGCATTGGATCTGGAGTCACCTGTCAGTTCTAAGATGCATACTTTTCGATTTCCCAAACTCACTTCCTTGTTTAGCCTAAATCACTTGCGCTGCTCGCGCTTTGAAATCCACATTGTCTTTGATTTGATTTTAATGTAGAGGGGAGGTTCTAAGGGTTGCGATAGAAGGTGATGGACTGAGAGATCAGACAATTAAAACCAGCGGTTGTTTCGTCCACTCTTGCCATAAGCTTCCAGTCAAACCATGTTCTGAGATGTTCTGAAACCAGACGTATCGACAGAGAAAGAGTAAATAGACCTCATTCTTTTAGAAAACACCTCCTCTGAAACCCATTACATTTACATGTTAGTCATTAAGCAGAATCTCTTATCCGGAGCAACTTGCAGGAGCAATTAGAGTCAAGTGCCTTGCTCAAGGGCTCATCGACAGATTTTTCATCTAGTCGGCTCGAGGATTTGACCCAGCAACCTTTTGGATACTTGCCCAACGCTCTTAACGCAAGGCTACCTGTCACTGCTACCATTACCTACCAGATTTTCTCCAGTCGCATTTTCAGTCATTACCCCAGAATGTCTTCCTGACTGGCACAATCTAAACTATACTATATCCCTGACTGTTTACCAATTAACAATGCATTAGTAGGAGACACTGACACTGACACTGACACACTGTGTAGTGTCTACCAACTAAAAACGCTATTAGTTTGGGACGTTGATGACTGTGTAGTGTCTACCAACTAAAAACGCTATTAGTTTGGGACGTTGATGACTGTGTAGTGTCTACCAACTAAAAACGCTATTAGTTTGGGACGTTGATGACTGTGTAGTGTCTACCAACTAACAATGGTATTAGTAGGAGACATTGATGATTGTGTAGTGTCTACCAACTAACAATGGTATTAGTAGGAGACATTGATGACTGTGTAGTGTCTACCAACTATCAATGGTATTAGTAGGAGACATTGATGACTGTGTAGTGTCTACCAACTAACAATGGTATTAGTAGGAGACATTGATTTACATTTTACATTTACATTTAAGTCATTTAGCAGACGCTCTTATCCAGAGCGACTTACAAATTGGTGCATTCACCTTATGATATCCAGTGGAACAACCACTTTACAATAGTGCATCTAAATCTTTTAAGGGGGGGGGGGGGGTTAGAAGGATTACTTTATCCTATCCCAGGTATTCCTTAAAGAGGTGGGGTTTCAGGTGTCTCCGGAAGGTGGTGATTGACTCCGCTGTCCTGGCGTCGTGAGGGAGCTTGTTCCACCATTGGGGTGCCAGAGCAGCGAACAGTTTTGACTGGGCTGAGCGGGAACTGTGCTTCCTCAGAGGTAGGGAGGCGAGCAGGCCAGAGGTGGATGAACGCAGTGCCCTTGTTTGGGTGTAGGGCCTGATCAGAGCCTGAAGGTACGGAGGTGCCGTTCCCCTCACAGCTCCGTAGGCAAGCACCATGGTCTTGTAGCGGATGCGAGCTTCAACTGGAAGCCAGTGGAGAGAGCGGAGGAGCGGGGTGACGTGAGAGAACTTGGGAAGGTTGAACACCAGACGGGCTGCGGCGTTCTGGATGAGTTGTAGGGGTTTAATGGCACAGGCAGGGAGCCCAGCCAACAGCGAGTTGCAGTAATCCAGACGGGAGATGACAAGTGCCTGGATTAGGACCTGCGCCGCTTCCTGTGTGAGGCAGGGTCGTACTCTGCGAATGTTGTAGAGCATGAACCTACAGGATCGGGTCACCGCCTTGATGTTAGTGGAGAACGACAGGGTGTTGTCCAGGGTCACGCCAAGGTTCTTAGCACTCTGGGAGGAGGACACAAGGGAGTTGTCAACCGTGATGGCGAGATCATGGAACGGGCAGTCCGTCCCCGGGAGGAAGAGCAGCTCCGTCTTGCCGAGGTTCAGCTTGAGGTGGTGATCCGTCATCCACACTGATATGTCTGCCAGACATGCAGAGATGCGATTCGCCACCTGGTTATCAGAAGGGGGAAAGGAGAAGATTAATTGTGTGTCGTCTGCATAGCAATGATAGGAGAGACCATGTGAGGATATGACAGAGCCAAGTGACTTGGTGTATAGCGAGAATAGGAGAGGGCCTAGAACAGAGCCCTGGGGGACACCAGGGGTGAGAGCACGTGGTGCGGAGACAGATTCTCGCCATGCCACCTGGTAGGAGCGACCTGTCAGGTAGGACGCAATCCAAGCGTGGGCCGCGCCGGAGATACCCAACTCGGAGAGGGTGGAGAGGAGGATCTGATGGTTCACAGTATCAAAGGCAGCAGATAGGTCTAGAAGGATGAGAGCAGAGGAGAGAGAGTTAGCTTTAGCAGTGCGGAGAGCCTCCGTGACACAGAGAAGAGCAGTCTCAGTTGAATGACCAGTCTTGAAACCTGACTGATTTGGATCAAGAAGGTCATTCTGAGAGAGATAGCAGGAGAGCTGGCCAAGGACGGCACGTTCAAGAGTTTTGGAGAGAAAAGAAAGAAGGGATACTGGTCTGTAGTTGTTGACATCGGAGGGATCGATTGTAGGTTTTTTCAGAAGGGGTGCAACTCTCGCTCTCTTGAAGACGGAAGGGACGTAGCCAGCGGTCAAGGATGAGTTGATGAGCGAGGTGAGGTAAGGGAGAAGGTCTCCGGAAATGGTCTGGAGAAGAGAGGAGGGGATAGGGTCAAGTGGGCAGGTTGTTGGGCGGCCGGCCGTCACAAGACGCGAGATTTCATCTGGAGAGAGAGGGGAGAAAGAGGTCAAAGCACAGGGTAGGGCAGTGTGAGCAGGACCAGCAGTGTCGTTTGACTTAGCAAACGAGGATCGGATGTCGTCAACCTTCTTTTCAAAATGGTTGACGAAGTCATCCGCAGAGAGGGAGGAGGGGGGGGGGAGGATTCAGGAGGGAGGAGAAGGTGGCAAAGAGCTTCCTAGGGTTAGAGGCAGATGCTTGGAATTTAGAGTGATAGAAAGTGGCTTTAGCAGCAGAGACAGAAGAGGAAAATGTAGAGAGGAGGGAGTGAAAGGATGCCAGGTCCGCAGGGAGGCGAGTTTTCCTCCATTTCCGCTCGGCTGCCCGGAGCCCTGTTCTGTGAGCTCGCAGTGAGTCGTCGAGCCACGGAGCAGGAGGGGAGGACCGAGCCGGCCTGGAGGATAGGGGACAGAGAAAATCAAAGGATGCAGAAAGGGAGGAGAGGAGGGTTGAGGAGGCAGAATCAGGAGATAGGATGAGAAGGTTTGAGCAGAGGGAAGAGATGATAGGATGGAAGAGGAGAGAGTAGCGGGAGAGAGAAAGCGAAGGTTGGGACGGCGCAATACCATCCGAGTAGGGGCAGAGTGAGAAGTGTTGGATGAGAGCGAGAGGGAAAAGGATACAAGGTAGTGGTCGGAGACTTGGAGGGGAGTTGCAATGAGATTAGTGGAAGAACAGCATCTAGTAAAGATGAGGTCAAGCGTATTGCCTGCCTTGTGAGTAGGGGGGGAAGGTGAGAGGGTGAGGTCAAAAGAGGAGAGGAGTGGAAAGAGGGAGGCAGAGAGGAATGAGTCAAAGGTAGACGTAGGGAGGTTAAAGTCACCCAGAACTGTGAGAGGTGAGCCATCCTCAGGAAAGGAACTTATCAAGGCGTCAAGCTCATTGATGAACTCTCCAAGGGAACCTGGAGGGCGATGAATGATAAGGATGTTAATGAGAATACCCTAGGATAGGGGTCGCCACAGCGCATTTTGAAAAAAAATCGTTCTCATTTTCAACGGCCTACTAATCAAACTCAGAAGCTAGGGCATGCATATACTTATTATATATGGATAGAAAACACTCTAAAGTTTCTAAAACTGTTTGAATGGTGTCTGTGAGTATAACAGAACTCAAATGGCAGTCAAAACCCCGAGACCGATTGAAACAGGAAGTGGAATTCTGAATTGTGGACTCGACTTCTCATCTTTCCTTATTAATCACACCGTTAACAATGGTTCAGTGAGCACTTCCTATTGCTTCCACTAGATGTCGCCAGTCTTTTCACAGTGGTTTGAGCCTTATACGGTCGAAACTCAGTGAATGAGACGAGTTGCAAATTGGTCACAGGGGATGGGCCATCACCATTATGACACCGGCGGCCATGTCTACCCCCACCTTTGGAAACGGTTTTAAAGGCCATGAAATCATCCCCCTCGAATCTTATTGGCTCTCTTGGTGTTACAGGCCCTGAAAATTAATGTTTTACAACGTTTGACATGTTTGAACGAACCTACAGGCGGGAGAATCTCATTTTATCCGGAACTTCAGCCCTGCGCTTGGAGAGAGCCATAGGACGCGCTACCAACAGCAGGCTAATGGAACGTGAAGTATGGACTTTTTGACCGAAAATACATCTGTTGTGGACCTGGGATGCTTTCTGATGAAGACAACTAAAGGTAGGCGATTATTGACAATATTATACAAGATGAGATGTGACATGCGATTGTTTCCAAGATGACGCCGAGCTCTGTATATTAGCTCATTTTCTGAGTATCGCATCTCCTTTTATCGCAAAGTGTGATTACCCAGTAAAGTTAATTTAAAATCTGGTATGACAGGTGTTCTCAAGAGATATTCATCTATAAATGTTAGATTGACAATATAAATTTAAAAAATCGTTATAGGATAGTAATTTAGGGAAATGTAGCATTGTTTACCGGGACGCATTTGAGGGGAAATTATTTAGTCAACGTCAGACAGAGATGTAAAATGCTGTTTTTATATATAAATATGACCTTTATTGAACAAAAGAATGCATGCATTGTATAACATGATGTCCTAGGGGTGCCATCTGATGAAGTTTGTAAAAGGTTAGTGCTGCATTTAGCTGTTTTTTGATTATATGTGATGCAAGTGGTTGGTCGGAAAATGGCTATGAAGCTGCTTTTTACGATGGACTCATCTAACATAATCTAATGATTTGCTTTTCCTGTAAAACCTTTTTGAAATCGGACGACGTGGGTCGATTCAGGAGAGGTGTATCTATAAAAAAAATTAAAAAAAGATTTTTTTTTTTTTTTTAATTATGAATTTTTTTTAATGCTAATTGCCGATATGATTTTTCGCTGGATTTTGATCCCGCTGACGGGATGAGACGCTGAAGAGGTTGCTTGAAAGGGCTGGTAACTGTGACAGCATGGAATTCAAATGAGGAGATAGACAGATGGGTCAGGGGAGAAAGAGAGAATGTCCACTTGGGAGAGATGAGGATTCCAGTGCCACCACCCCGCTGGCCAGATGCTCTCGGGGTATGCGAGAACACGTGGGCAGACGAGGAGAGAGCAGTAGGAGTAGCAGTGTTATCTGTGGTAATCCATGTTTCCGTCAGCGCCAGGAAGTCGAGGGACTGGAGGGTGGCATAGGCTGAGATGAACTCAGCCTTGTTGGCCGCAGACCGACAGTTCCAGAGGCTGCCGGAGACCTGGAACTCCACGTGGGTCGTGCGCGCTGGGACCACCAGGTTAGAGTGGCATACAAACGCGGTGTGAAGCGTTTGTATGGCCTGTGCAGAGGGGAGAGAACAGGGATAGACAGACACATAGTTGACAAGCTACAGAAGAGGCTACGCTAATGCAAAGGAGATTGGAATGACAAGTGGACTACACGTCTTGAATGTTCAGAAAGTTAACCTCTATGGGCTAGGTGGGACGCTTGCATCCCACCTACTCAACAGCCAGTGTAATCCCGTGGCGCGTTATTCAAATTCCTCAAAAATGCAAAAACTTCCATTTTTCAAACATATGACTATTTTACACCATTTTAAAGACAAGACTCTCGTTAATCTAAGCACACTGTCCGATTTCAAAAAGGCTTTACAACGAAAGCAAAACATTACATTATGTCAGCAGAGTACTAAGCCAGAAATATTCAGACACCCATTTTTCAAGCTAGCATATAATGTCACATAAACCCAAACCACAGCTAAATGTAGCACTAACCTTTGATGATCTTCATCAGATGACAACCCTAGGACATTATGTTATACAATACATGCATGTTTTGTTCAATCAAGTTCATATTTATATCAAAAACCAGCTTTTTACATTAGCATGTGACTAGCATGTGACTAGCATTCCCACCGAACACTGCCGGTGAATTTACTAAATTACTCACGATAAACGTTCACAAAAAGCATAACAATTATTTTAAGAATTATAGATACAGAACTCCTCTATGCACTCGATATGTCCGATTTTAAAATAGTTTTCGGTGAAAGCACATTTTGCAATATTCTCAGTAGATAGCCCGGCATCACAGGGCTAGCTATTTAGACACCCAGCAAGTTTAGCACTCACCAAAGTCAGATTTACTATAAGAAAAATGTTATTACCTTTGCTGTCTTCGTCAGAATGCACTCCCAGGACTTCTACTTCAATAACAAATGTTGGTTTGGTCCCAAATAATCCATTGTTATATCCAAATAGCGGCGTTTTGTTCGTCCGTTCAAGACACTATCCGAAAGGGTAAATAAGGGTGACGAGCATGGCGCAATTCGTGACAAAAAAAATTGAAATATTACATTACCGTACTTCGAAGCATGTCAACCGCTGTTTAAAATCCATTTTTATGCCATTCTTCTCATAAAAAAGCGATAATATTCCGACCGGGAATCTGCGTTTAGGTAAACAGACGAAAGAAAATAAAGCATGGGGTCGACTCGGGCACGTGCCTAAGCCCATAGTACTCTGATCGGCCACTTACCAAACGCGATAAAGTGTTTCAGCCAGAGGCTGCCTCGATATCGTTCAGCTTTTTCCCGAGCTCTGAGAGCCTATGGGAGCCGTAGGAAGTGTCACGTTATAGCAAAGATCCTCAGTCTTCAATAAAAAGAGCCAAGATGAAACACAACTTGTCAGACAGGCCACTTCCTGCATGGAATCTTCTCAGGTTTTGGTCTGCCATATGAGTTCTGTTATACTCACAGACACCATTCAAACAGTTTTAGAAACTTTAGGGTGTTTTCTATCCAAAGCCAATAGTTATATGCATATTCTAGTTACTGGGCAGGAGTAGTAACCAGATTAAATCGTGTACGTTTTTTATCCGGCCGTGTCAATACTGCCCCCTAGCCCTAACAGGTTAAGCTTATGTTGCAAAAATCTTATTGACAAATGACGAAAATGATACAGTACTGCTGGCTGGTGAAGTAGGCTAGCTAGCAGTGGCTGCGTTGTTGACTTTGTTTGAACGTGTAGCTGGCTTGGTAACCTCGATAGTTTCAGTACTACACCTTATCATGATACAAAAGCAACTATGTAGCTAGCTAACATAGCACTAATCAAGACGTTCCTTTGTAATGTATTTAGTTTCTACAATGCTGCTCGTCGGTGATAGTTGGCTAGGTTTGGAAAACTAGTGTCTACCAACTAACAATGGTATTAGTAAGAGACATTGATGACTGTGTAGTGTCTACCAACTAACAATGGTATTAGTAGGAGACATTGATGACTGTGTAGTGTCTACCAACTAACAATGGTATTAGTAGGATACATTGATGACTGTGTAGTGTCTACCAACTATCAATGGTATTAGTAGGAGACATTGATGACTGTGTAGTGTCTACCAACTATCAATGGTATTAGTAGGAGACATTGATGACTGTGTAGTGTCTACCAACTAACAATGGTATTAGTAGGAGACATTGATGACCGTGTAGTGTCTACCAACTAACAATGGTATTAGTAGGAGACATTGATGACTGTTTACTGTTTACTGACTAATAATCCTAGCAGTAGGGGACATTGATGACTGTTTACTGACTAATAATCCTAGCAGTCGGGGACATTGATGACTGTTTACTGTTTACTGACTAATAATCCTAGCAGTAGGGGACATTGATGACTGTTTACTGACTAATAATCCTAGCAGTCGGGGACATTGATGACTGTTTACTGTTTACTGACTAATAATCCTAGCAGTAGGGGACATTGATGACTGTTTACTGACTAATAATCCTAGCAGTAGGGGACATTGATGACTGTTTACTGACTAATAATCCTAGCAGTAGGGGACATTGATGACTGTTTACTGTTTACTGACTAATAATCCTAGCAGTAGGGGACATTGATGACTGTTTACTGTTTACTGACTAATAATCCTAGCAGTAGGGGACATTGATGACTGTTTACTGTTTACTGACTAATAATCCTAGCAGTCGGGGACATTGATGTATCTCAACAATTAGGGACACATTGAGTTAGGCAGTTTGTTATGTAGATCTGGTGGTTTTAGCGTTGGTGCGACACACACACAACCGTTGCTGTGACGCTCCAAGGGAACACAGAACCCTGATCACAGCAAAGGCAAGTCCAAACAAGGCCTGTTTGGGTCTGTTTGTCTCAGTGGTGGAGATCACAACAGCTTCCTGTGGTGATCAGAAAGAGAGCAACCTCGATATCCACAGCACTCCTTCACAGCATGTGTGTGTTTACAGCGCAGCGCTGTAGCAACCCAATAGGGGATGTTGTGTACCAGGGCGACAGAGGCAAATAATGCAGCTACATCACAGTTGGTTTCATTATATTCTGGCTGTTTGGATCCTTCCTCTAGAGTTCAAATAACAACGGACAAACTGGCAACCAACAGAATGCTTGTTTAACTGTGAGGGCTGGTGAGAGATGTTTGGATGTAACTTTCTGTGTACAACAAGCGATACACAGCAACAGATACTAATCCTGTGGTTGGTGCTAGTGTTGTAGCTGGTAGTTATTCTAATGATATATTTACCTTTGGTACCACACTGTTGTTCATATATTATTTCACTGGTCACTGGTCTACGGGAGAAGGCCAACATTACACGCAAGTTAGACTGCAATCAGAGTTTGTGAGTAAGAATTTAATTCAACCGTGTATACAAGTATCCTGTGCATAATGACAAATCAACTTTGATTTAATCTGATGAAATAGTAATACTATTAACTACTACTAACAGCCTAGAAATAAAGTACTTCTACTGCATGGATCACAAGAATGATTGTCACGATCGTCGTAAGAACTGGACCAAGGCGCAGCGTACGTAGCGTTCCACATCTTCATTATAAAGTGAAACTTCAGCAAAAAACAAAACAATAAACGAACAACCGAAACGTGATGCAAGTGAAGTGCTCACAGGCAACTACACAAAAACAAGATCCCACAAAACACAGTGGGGAAATGGCTGCCTAAATATAATCCCCAATCAGAGACAACGAAAAACAGCTGCCTCTGATTGGGAACCATACCAGGCCAACATAGAAATAGACAACCTAGATTATCCACCCTAGTCACACCCCGACCTAACCAAAATAGAGAATAAAAAGGCTCTCTATGGTCAGGGTGTGACAATGATTTGAATAGATCCATTTCCTGAATAATTCCTTCCTGTACATGGCAGCTTTCTTAGTTTTTTTTGAAAGGCACTTTCATTTTCATTATTATTATTTATTATTATCATTGTTAATCTCAAGGACCAGTCAATGGTTTGTTCCAAATGGTTCCTTATTCCCTACGTAGTGCACTACTTTTGACAAGGGCCCATAGGGCCCACAGGGCTCAGGTCAAAAGTAATGCACTATGTATGGAATAGAGTTCCATTTGCGACACAGAGAGGGGACTCAGCCACACGATAAATCAGTTATGGTACATGCTGTACAGTAGCCACGCCACAGTAGCCACACCACAGTCAATTAACTGGTAATTGGGGTCAAAAATAACCATTCATTGTTGCACAGACTTCTAAAAGCTCAATGGCCTTCTAGCACAGCAGAACTCATTCATCAACTGGCCTATACAATGAACTTAAACATTGTCATGTTTTTAGATTGCTGTCAGAATTGAAAGGCAATCCATCATTCACAATAATGAATATGAATGTGTCTCTCTTTTCCTCCACCTCCCTCCTCCTCTTCTCTCTGTTCCCCTCCCACTCTTCTCTCTGCCGTTTCCACAGTATTCCCCATCCTTCACTTGGATTAGTTGAGAATGTAAAAGAAAGGTGGAAAAGACGGCATTTCATTCCACCTTTCATGGAAGTGTTTTCATAAAAGCATTGGACAAAATACACAGAGAGAGACAGAGAGAGACAGAGAGAGAGAGAAAGAAAGAGATGGAGAGAGAGCGATAGAGAGAGAGAGAGAGCATGAGAGAGAGAGAGAGAGAGAGAGAAAGAAAGAGATGGAGAGAGAGAGATGGAGAGAGAGAGCATGAGAGTGAGAGAGAGCATGAGTGAGAGAGAGAGAGAGAGAGAGAGAGAGAGAGAGAGAGAGAGAGAGAGAGAGAGAGAGAGAGAGAAAAAGGGAGGGAGAGAGAGAGAAAGAGAGAGAGAAAAGGAGAGAGAAAAGGAGAGAGAGAAAGAGAAATGAACGAGTGTACAGTACTGTACAAGGCGCGTCCTCAGCAGAGCTGTGTCCTTCACATCAGACTCACAGAGGCCTCGGCATGTAACCATGCGTGGAAATGGAGTGTGTGCATATTTTAAACCATTCTCACTCTGTCAAACGCATGTCCACACACACACACACACACACCTTCTCTCTTTTTCCTGCTCTCTCCTCACATAACCAAGGAGTTTGACCCCCGAAAAAGAACAGCTTGTTCTTGTATTCTATTCTGAGGTCCTGTCAGAATGGCGAGAGGGTGTGTGTGTTTTTCACTCCTGTCTTACCCTGTAGTCCAAGCCACAATACCAAGGCACACCTACACTACAGGTTTAGAAAAATACAAAGGATGAGAACCAGAGAATCACCAGTAACCATAAGTCATGGACTTTTTCTGCTGAAATCTTCACTAATTCATTGAATGTCACTTGGCCACCCAGTCCCATACTGTTGAATAAAATAACTTACATTGGAAGCTATTTATAAGGAACATGTAGCTTGCACAGGGAAACTGAGTTGAATGTAAGTCCAAATGAATGCAATGCCACGTCACCCATCTCCTGAGGTGCCTGAGCCATTACTTAATAACAGTATGTAGCTCACTACAGGGACAACTCAGGCTGTAGGCCATTGATTCTCAAGACATGGCCTTGCTACTGTAGACCTGCATAGCTGGATATAATGTGTCTAGATCATGGTTTCATAAACTATGGGTCGGGACCCAAAGAGGGCCCTGGGGAATGAGAAAGGTGGGTCACAAACTATTTCTTCTTAATCTGGGTCGTTGGAGGACGACTTCGGTCACGGGAGGACGGTCAATTGCTCATTTGGGTCTGGAGCTGGAAAACCGTGGTCTACATGGAAATCAATTACTGGAAAAAATCTGAATTAAATGGAGCCAAATAATGGAGTATTGTGATGTCAAAAAGGGAGGCAGGCAGTGGGCGATGATAACTTGACCAATGAATGTAATATCTTCTCACCACATGACAAAGACTGTTCTACTGATCTAGACTACTTTATCCTTCTCATGTCACTCATAGTATAATTCAATGGAATTATAATTAATCAATAAGGCCCGAGGAGGTGTGGTATATGACCAATATACCACGGCGAAAGGCTGTTCTCAATCACGACACAACACGGCGTGCCTGGACACAGCCCTTAGCTGTAGCATATTGGCAATATACCACATACCCCTGAGGTGCTATTATAAACTGGTTACCAACGTAATTAGAGCAGTAAAAATATTTTTCCTGTCGTTTACGGTCTGATATACCACGTCTGTCAGCCAATCAGCATTCAGAGCTCCAACCACCCAGTTTATAATTGTAATTAGTTTAGACTTCAAGCTGAAATATTCAACACATTATCTGATTCGTAAATGTTTTACGACTGATTTGTACAGTCGTCAATCAGAGTAATTGGTGAAATAATTTCAACAGCTTTCGTGGTAAAAAGACAAGTGTCATCTGCAGAGATTGTTGATATTACGCTTGATAATGAGTATTCAAACTGACAGTGAAGGAGCTATGTTACTCACTCAACAACCACTCACACACACACACACACACACTCAACCGTGACGAGAGACACTGTAGCTATCAAGTGGACATCTGTCGCAGATGAAAAAGAAAGAGAGAGTGAGGGAAAGAGAAGGAGTAGGGGAAGAGAGTGGCGACAACGTTAATTTGAATTGATGTATCTGCTTTTGCAATTGAGCAACAATGCATCACTTTCTGCTCAGAAAGAAAAAAGACTAAAGGAAGGAATACAAAAGGAATGAATGCCGTTGAAGTGAGGAGTTCAGTGAGGAGAATATGATTCAGTTCAGTGAGGAGGATATGATTCAGTTCAGTGAGGAGGATATGATTCAGTTCAGTGAGGAGGATATGATTCAGTTCAGTGAGGAGGATATGATTCAGTTCAGTGAGGAGGATATGATTCAGTTCAGTGAGGAGGATATGATTCAGTTCAGTGAGGAGGATATGATTCAGTTCAGTGTGGAGAATATGATTCAGTTCAGTGAGGAGGATATGATTCAGTTCAGTGAGTAGAATATAATTCAGTTCAGTAAGGAGAATATGATTCAGTTCAGTGAGGAGGATATGATTCAGTTCAGTGAGGAGAATATGATTCAGTTCAGTCAGTAGAATATGATTCAGTTCAGTAAGGAGAATATGATTCAGTTCAGTGAGGAGAATATGATTCAGTTCAGTGAGTAGAATATGATTCAGTTCAGTAAGGAGAATTTGATTCAGTTCTGTGAGCAGAATTTGATTCAGTTCTGTGAGGAGAATATGATTCAGTTCAGTGAGGAGAATATGATTCAGTTCTGTGAGGAGAATATGATTCAGTTCAGTGAATTATTTTATTGTTCTCTCTATTGATCCACTTTAAGATAACATAGTCCTTTGGGCCTTAATGATGTTTCGTTTTCACTTTTAGGCAGTTTGACTGACATCTAACATACGGCAAGATATGATGTAATAAAAGGCAACACACTCAATAATCCTGACGGCACCAGAGACGGCCCCACACAGCATTCTTAAAAGGGCCAGCCATGCCATATCTCTATCGTTGCAGTTACGGCCAGGTATGGCAGTTTCTTTGGAGATTGTGTTGAAGCAATGCTTTGGCTAAATACGGATTCTCGTTGGTCACATATTCTCTGAACTCTAATACATTCACAGATAGTGTAGCTAACTCTAGTACATTCACAGGTAGTGTAGCTAAGGCTAATACATTCACAGGTAGTGTAGCTAACACTAATACATTCACAGGTAGTGTAGCTAAGGCTAATACATTCACAGATAGTGTAGCTAATGCTAATACATTCCCAGGTACTGTAGGGAAGCAGGTGGCAGTAATAATGGTTCTTCTACATGGCTGATTGCTCCTCTGATGGAGCCTGTCATACGTCCCTCTGTTATCTATTCATACTAACAAGCTTACAGACAGGCATACACACACACACACACACACACACACACACACACACACACACACACACACACACACACACACACACACACACACACACACACACACACACACACACACACACACACACACACACACACACACACACACACACACACACACACACACTAAGGCTGCATATACACAGGCAGTCAAATTCAGATCTTTTTCCACTCATTGGTATTTGACTAATCAGAGCAACTCTTTTGACCAATCAGATCAGCCCATTTGCCAATCATTGGGAAAAATATCAGAATTGGGCAGCCTAACAAGCAGACTGCTATACTGGTCCCAGATCTGTTTGGTCTGTGTAATAGGTTGCATTTACACAACAAGCCCAATTCTGATATTTTTCCCCTAAATGGACTTTTGACTAAACAGATCAGCTCTTTTGCCAATAACTGTTGAAAGTATCAGAATTGGGCTTCCTGTGTAAACACAGGCTATGTTGCCTATTTTAGGCATTACAACCAGATCTGCTGATGTATCTGTTAATGCAATCGAGCAACAACAACAATGAAAAAAAAGGAATGAATGCTGTCAAACTGAGGAGAAAAAAATGTAGTTAAGTGAAGTATTTTTCTGTTCTCTCTGTCAATCAACTTTAAGATAACATAGTCCTTTGGGCTTTAATGCAGTTTTGTTTTCACTTTTAGGCAATTTGACTGACATCTAACATACGGCAAGATATGCCGTAATTAAAAGGCAACACACTCAATAATCCTGACGGCACCAGAGACGGCCCCACACAGCATTCTTAAAAGGGCCAGCCATGCCATATCTCTATCGTTGCAGTTACGGCCAGGTATGGCAGTTTCTTTAGAGATTGTGTTGAAGCAATGCTTTGGCTAAATACGTATTCTCATTGGTCACATATTCTCTGAATATGTGGCTAAAGTGGCGCTAATACATTCACAGGTAGTGTAGCTAATGCTAAAACATTCTCAGGTAGTGTAGGAACACTAATACATTCACAGATAGTGAAGCTAATGCTAAAACATTCATAGGAACTGTAGCTAACGCTAATACATTCGCAGATAGCGAAGCTAATGCTAATACATTCCAAGGTGATGTAGCTAACTCTAACACATTCACAGGAATTGTAGCTAATACATTCACAGGTAGTGTAGCTAACGTCAATATATTCACAGATAGTGTAGCTAACTCTAATACATTCCCAGGTAGTGTAGCTAACACTGGTACATTCACAGGTAGTGTAGCTAATGCTAATACATTCCGAGGTAGTGTAGCGAACGCTAATACATTCCCAGGTAGTGTAGCTAATGCTAATACATTCATAGGTAGTGTAGCTAATGCTAATACATTCACAGGTAGTATAGCTAACGTTAATACATAATAATGCTTATTATACATGGCTGATTGCTCCTCTGCTGGAGCCTGCTAAAATGCATACAGACACACACACACATGCTAACAATCACACAGCTAGTCTGGTCCCAGATCTGTTTGTGTCGTATGGCTGTGGTAACACAAGCAACCCAATTATGATATTTTTCCAATAATTTGGAAAATGTAATAATTGGGCAGTCAGTGTAAACACAGGTTATATTCCCTATTTGGCATTACAACCAGATATGTAACCAGGCTAGCACACACCGGCGCCACCTATTCAAATACACCCCTCATTAAAGGTGGCTACTCCACCGTCAATCAGAAGCAGAAGACCTAGATTCCTTAATTGTTACATACATTTTTGACAAACAGCGTTTGTTTTCAGCAAACTTAACGTGTAAATATTTGTATGGACATAAGATTCAACAACTGAGACATAAACTGAACAAGTTCCACAGAAATGTGACTAACAGAAATGGGATAATGTGTCCCTGAACAAAGGGGGGGGGGGGTCAAAATCAAAAGAAACAGTCAGTATCTGGTGTGGCCACCAGCTGCATTAAGTACCTCAATGCATCTCCTCCTCATGGACTGCACCAGATTTGCCAGTTCTTGCTGTGAGATGTTACCCCACTCTTCCACTAAGGCATCTGCAAGTTCCCGGACATTTCTGGGGGGAATGGCCCTAGCCCTCACCCTCCGATCCAACAGGTCCCAGATGTGCTCAATGGGATTGAGATCCGGGCTCTTCGCTGGCCATGGCAGAACACTGACATTCCTGTCCTGCAGGAAATCACGCACAGAACGAGCAGTATGGCTGGTGGCATTGTCATGCTGGAAGGTCATGTCAGGATGAGCCTGCAGGAAGGATACCACATGAGGGAGGAAGATGTCTTCCCTGTAACGCACAGCGTTGAGATTGCCTGCAATGACAACAAGCTCAGTCCGGTGATGCTGTGACACATCGCCCCAGACCATGACAGACCCTCCACCTCCAAATCAATCCTGCTCCAGAGTACAGGCCTTGGTGTAAGGCTCATTCCTTCGACGATAAACGCAAATTTGACCATCACCCCTGGTGGGACAAATCCGCGACTCATCAGTTAAGAGCACTTTTTGCCAGTCCTGTCTGTTCCAGCGACGGTGGGTTTGTGCCCATAGGCGACATTGTTGCCAGTGAAGTCTGATGAGAACCTGCCTTACAACAGGCCTAAAAGCCCTCAGTCCAGCCTCTCTGTCTATTGTGGACAGTCTGAGCACTGATGAAGGGATTGTGCGTTCCTGGTGTAACTTGGGCAATTTTTGTTGCCATCCTGTACCTGTCCCGCAAGTGTTGTTACATGTGGTCTGCCACTGTGAGGACAATCAGCTGTCTGTCCTGTCTCCTTGTAGCGCTGTCTTAGGCGTCTCACACGGAACCCAAACCGGCTGTGCGCGTGCGCCATCATGCATACATTTATTTTGTCCCCCTACACCAAACGCGATAACGACACGCAGGTTAAAATATCAAAAAAAAAGCATTGAACATTTATGGCAATTTAGCTAGTTAGCTTGCACTTGCTAGCTAATTTGTCCTATTTTGCTAGTTTGCTGTTGCTAGCTAATTTGTCCTGGGATATAAACATTGAGTTGTTATTTTACCTGAAATGCACAAGGTCCTCTACTGTGACAATTAATCCACACATAACGGTCAACCGAATCGTTTCTAGTCATCTCTCCTCCTTCCAGGCTTTTTCATCTTTGAACTTATATGGTGATTGGCATCTAAACTTTCATAGTACTACCATGACGACCGGCAACACAGTTTGTCTTTCAATCACCCACGTGGGTATAACCAAACAGGAAGATGGCACGTGGGTACCTGCTTCTATAAACCAATGAGGAGATGGGAGAGGCAGGACTTGCAGCACGATCTGCGTCAGAAATAGGAATGACTTCTATTTTAGCCCTTGGCAACGCAGACGCTCGTTGGCGCACGCGAGCAGTGTGGGTGCAAATATTGAATAACATTGATTTCTACATTTATTTTGCAACGCTCGCACACGCGACTCGAGCAGTGTAGTCAGGATATCACAGTACGGACACTGCAATTAATTGACCTGGCCACATCTGCAGTCCTCATGCCTATAAATGATTGATATATAACCACTGATTCTTGAAGAATATAACTTATAAATGCCTCATGAGTTTAGTTTAACTGTCATACCAATTCAGAACCCCAAAAATAAGGTTGTTTATAAACAATTGAAATGTAAACAAACATTTTATATCCTCAAAACATGGTTAAAGCTAAAATGTTGATATCATGACTGGTCAGTCATAGCATCCATAGATCTGTCTATGAATTTGACAGAGGCAACATTTCTCCAGGCCTATCCCTCAGCTTTTTACGAGACAATGAATTTAGCTTTCAATTCCTGAGGGGAACCATAGAGCTATCACCCTGTTGGAGACTCATCCCGAGCCATCACCCTGTTAGAGACTCATAACTAAGCAGAAACCATAGAGCCATCACCCTGTTAGAGACTCAACCTGAGGGAAACCATAGATATATCACCCTGTTAGAGACTCAACCAGAGGAGAACCATAGAGCCATCACCCTGTTAGAGACTCAAACTGAGGGGAAACCATAGAGCCAACACCCTGTTATTGACTCAACCTGAAGGAAACCATATATCTTTCACCCTGTTAGAGATTCAACCTGAAGGAAACCATATATCTTTCACCCTGTTAGAGACTCAACCTGAGCCATCACCCTGTTAGAGACTCAACCTGTGGGGAACCATATATCTTTCACCCTGTTAGAGACTCAACCTGAGCCATCACCCTGTTAGAGACTCAACCTGTGGGGAACCATATATCTTTCACTCTGTTAGAGACTCAACCTGAGCCATCACCCTGTTAGAGTCTCAACCTGAGGGGAACCATAGAGCATTCACCCTGTTAGAGACTCAACCTGAGGGGAACGATAGAGTTATCACTCTGTTAGAGTCTCAATCTGAGCCATCACCCTGTTAGAGACTCAAGCTGAGCCATCACCCTGTTAGAGACTCAATCTGAGGGGAACCATAGAGCTATTACCCTGTTAGAGACTCCTTACTAATTAGTGAATTTAATTCATCAATCATGTCACACCCTGATCTGTTTCACCTGTCTTTGTGCTTGTCTCCACCCCGCTCCAGGTGTCACCCATCTTCCCCATTATCCCCTGTGCATTTTTACCTGTGTTCTCTATTTGTCTGTTGCCAGTTTGTCTTGTCAAGCCTACCAGCGTGTTTTTTGGACTCCTGTTTTCTTGTGCCCCTGTTTTCTAGTTATCCCGGTTTTGATCATTCTGCCTGCCCTGAGCCTGCCTGCCGTTCTGTACCTTTTTGACATTGCCCTGGAATACTGACCTCTGCCTGCCCTTGACCTGTCATTTGCCTGCCCCCTGTTTTATAATAAACGTTTGTTATTTGAACTGTCTGCATCTGGGTCTTATCCTGAGTTGTGATAAATGAAGTACAAGGGAGGACAGAACCTGCAGACACTCAGGACTCCATGGAATGAGTTTGACAACGGTGCCATAGAGCCATCACCCTTTATTTTTGTCCAGTAAGTTGTCTAGGATTGGATTTGTTGTTGGCCAATAGTTCTTTGGTAGGTTCTACATTACCCTATCACTTCCTGTTGAACACAGAATGAGGGAGAGCTCAGTTTGTTGTTTTGGAAAGTTTGTTGTTTTAAAAGTATATTAGAAAGTGTCTTAGAGTAGCTAGCTAACTTTTTGGTTTGGATCCCGCGACGCAGTTGGCATCAGTTGCTACTCTCTGTCCAGTGATCTTGCCGACCAAGGCTGGGTCTCAGGAGCTATTTGGCGTAGCAGTTAGTCTAGCTGCTGGCTAACTGCCTATAAAGCTAGCTGGGTTTCATGAGGGCTTGAATGCAGCCCATGACGTGGTTAGCCATTGTGGCTGGGAAGGTGGATTGTCCCGGGTTTGTAGCTGTCTCGATCCCTGCTGTTTGTTGTTTTTAATCTTCCCTGTGACCTGCCCTTTCTGGAACTGCAAGGAGTAACAGTTTAACCTACGTTGCTAGCTACCATGAAAAATACTAAAGCCGGCGGGAGTACCGTTGAGGACAGTGGTGTCTCCCTATCACTGGTGAAGGATCTTTTAAACAAACAAAAATAGTTCTACAAGCAGTTGTTAGAACATCGAGAAAATAGATTCAAGTGTTTTGTCCAAATACTGGTGGATTCAACTAATAAAATAATGGACGACCTGACCAAAACAGCTTGCAGTTCTCCCAGGTTCAGCTCGCTGAGTTGAAACAGGAGAATGGCAAGATGACAGCAATCTATAAGTCATTGAGAGAGGACATCAGTTCTGTGTGTGAATCCATGATAACAATTCTGGATAAATCAGACTAGAGGGACAATCAAGACCTGGACGGAGTCTGAGGACAAAGTGAGGGAAATGATCTCTGAGAAATTGATGATAGGGACCACAGGAAGATTGAGGTGGAGCGCGTCCACAGTACTAGAAAACACACCACCGGCCCAGGTGACAGGCCCAGGTGACAGGCCCAGGTGACAGGCCCAGGCTGACAGGCCCAGGTGACAGGCCCAGGTGACAGGCCCAGGCTGACAGGCCCAGGTGACAGGCCCAGGCTGACAGGCCCAGGCTGACAGGCCCAGGCTGACAGGCCCAGGTGACAGGCCCAGGTGACAGGCCCAGGCTGACAGGCCCAGGTGACAGGCCCAGGCTGACAGGCCCAGGCTGACAGGCCCAGGTGACAGGCCCAGGTGACAGGCCCAGGCTGACAGGCCCAGGTGACAGGCCCAGGTGACAGGCCCAGGCTGACATGCCCAGGTGACAGGCCCAGGCTGACAGTGGTTGAGTTCCCGAGAACCAAGGACAAGGTAGCTGTTCTGGAAAGAGCCAAGAACATGAGAGGAACGTATATCTTCCTCAACGAGGACTATCCTGAAGCTGTGCTCCGAAAGAGGAAATAACTTATCCCAGCCATGAAAGCTAACAGAGAGTGTGGGGACATTGCTTACATCCACTATGACAGGCTCATTGTCCACCCTTCCTCTCAGGAAGCCTGGAAGGGATGAGAGAGCCAAACCTATTGGTTAGTAGCTTCAACCCTGCAGCACACACACAAACACCAATTGATTAATGGACTGCTGAATTTATATTTCTTGCTTTGTTTGCTCTTTTCCATATTATGTCTGCTGCTGATAAGCTACCTAGGAAAGGTAAATAGCCCGTATAAATATACAGGTGAAGTCGGAAGTTTACATATACTTAGGTTGGAGTCATTAAAACTTTTTTTGTTGACCACTCTACAAATTTCTTGTTAACAAACTATAGTTTAGGCAAGTCGGTTAGGACATCTACTTTGTGCATGACACAAGTGATTTTTCCAACAATTGTTTACAGACAGATTATTTCACTTATAATTCACTGTATCACAATTCCAGTGGGTCAGAAGATAAACTATGTCGACTGTGACTTTAAATAGCTTGGAAAATTCCAGAAAAAGATTTTTTCTGATAGGCTAATTGACATCATTTGAGTCAATTGGAGGTGTACCTGTGGATGTATTTCAAGGCCTACCTTCAAACTCAGTGCCTCTTTTCCCGTGCTTGACATCACGGGAAAATCAAAAGTAATCAGCCAAGACTTCAGAAAACAATTGTAGACCTCCACAAGTCTGCTTCATCCTTGAGAGCAATTTCCAAACACCTGAAGGTACCACGTTCATCTGTACAAAAAATTGTACGCAATGTTAAATACCATGGGACCACGCAGCCATCATACCGCTCAGGAAGGAGACGCGTTCTGTCTCCTAGAGATGAACATACTTTGGTGCGAAAAGTGCAAATCAATCCCAGAAAAACAGCAAAGGAAGATGCTGGAGGACACAGGTACAAAAGTATCTATATCTACAGTAAAACAAGTCCTATATCGTGAAGCACGGGGGTGGCAGTATAATGTTGTGGGGGTGCTTTGCTGCAGGAGGGACTGGTGCAATTCACAAAATAGATGGCATCATGAGGAGGGAAAATGATGTGTGACCATCACAAAGCCCTGACCTCAATCCTATAGAAAAAGTGTGTGCAGAACTGAGAAAGTGTGTGCGAGCAAGGAGGCCTAAAAACCTGACTCAGTTACACCAGCTCTGTCAGGAGGAATGGGCCAAAATTCACCCAACTTATTGTGGGAAGCTTGTGGAAGGCTACCTGAAATGTTTGACCCAAGTTAAACAATTTAAAGGAAATGCTACCAAATACTAATTGAGTGTATGTAAACTTCTGACCCACTAGGAATGTGATGAAAGAAATAAAATCTGAAATAAATCATTCTCTCTACTATTATTCTGACATTTCACATTCTTAAAATAAAAGTGGTGATACTAACTGACCAAAGACAGGGACTTTTTACAAAGATAGAAAAACTGAGTTTAAATGTATTTGGTTAAGGTCTATGTAAACTTCCGTCTTCAACTGTATGTAGCCTTAGAAATAATGTTCATGAAATCAACAACTTGCTAACATCAGATAAAATGTATATATTAGCCATTTCTGAAACTCACTTAGATAAATAATTTGATTATACAGCAGTAGCAATACAAGGATATAACATCTATAGAAGAGACAGAAATGCTTATGGGGTGTTGCTGTATATATTCAGAACCATATCCCTGTAATGTTTAGATAAAATCTTATGTCAAGTGTTATTGAAGTGTTGTGGTTGCAGGTTCACTAGGCACATCTAAAGCCTTTTCTTTTGGGGTGATGCTAAAGGCCAGCAAATGCTAACAGTCAATATCTAAATAATATGTGTGAAATGCTTGATATAGTATGTGATGTGAGGCCTCACTCCCCCTTATCAAAGATATCTACTGCAGCCCTCATCCTCCACATACATCACCCGTTCTGCCAGTCACATTCTGTTAACTTCTCTAGGGTAGGGGGCAGTATTTTGACGTCCTGATGAAAGGCGTGCCCGTAGTAAACTGCCTGCTACTCAGGCTCAGAAGGTGGGATATGCATATTATTAGTAAATTTGGATAGAAAACACTCTGAAGGTTCTAAAACTGTTTGAATGATGTCTGTGAGTACAACAGAACAAATATGGCAGGCAAAAACCTGAGAAAAATCCAACCAGGAAGTGTGGAAATCTGAGGTTGTAGTTTTTCAAGTGATTGCCTGTACAGTATAAAGTGACTTAGGGTTCATTTTGCACTTCCTAAGGCTTCCACTAGATGTCAACAGTCTTTAGAACGTTGTTTCATGCTTCTACTGTGAATAGGGCGAGAATAAGAGCTCCAGGAAGTAGATGAGTGAGAAAATGACATGAGCTCAGAGGCGCGCACCCACGTAAGAGTTAGCTGTGTTCCTTTTCTTTTTTGAAGACATTGGAATTGTCCGGTTGGAATATTACTGAAGGTTTATGATAAAAACATCCTAAGGATTGATGCTATACATCGATTGACATGTTTCTACGAACGTAAATATAACATTTTTGGACTTTCCATTGTGACATTTTGCGCGCACTTCCTGCATTTGGAGTAGTGGACTAAACGCGCAAACAAAAAGGAGGTATTTGGACATAAATTATGGACTTTATCGAACAACACAAACATTTATTGTGGAACTGGGATTCCTGGGAGTGCATTCTGATGAAGATCATCAAAGGTAAGTGAATATTTATAATGTAATTTTTGTCATTTCTGTTGACTCCAAAATGGCCGGTATCTTTATGGCTTGTTTTGATATCTGAGCGCTGTACTCAGATTATTGCAAAATTTGCTTTCGCCGTAAAGCTTTTTTGAAATCTGACACAGCGGTTGCATTAAGGAGAAGTGTATCTATAATTCTTTGAATAACTGTTGAATATTTTATCAACGTTTATGATGAGTATTTCTGTAAATTGATATGCTCATTCACCGGAAGTTTTGGGAGGCAAAACATTTCTGAACATTACACGCCAAAGTAAAATGGAGGTTTTGGATATAGAAATGAACTTTATCGAGCAAAACATACACGTATTGTGTAACATGAAGTCCTATGAGTGCCATCTGATGAAGATCATCAAAGGTTAGTGATTCATTTTAGCTGTATTTCTGTTTTTTGTGACGCCTCTCCTTGCTTGGAAAATGGCTGTGGGGTTTTTCTTGTCTCGGCATTGTCCTAACATAATTTAACCTCTCTAGGCTAGGCGGGACGAATTCGTCCCACCTACGCAACAGCCAGTGTAATCCAGTGGCGCGATTTTCAAATACCTTAGAAATGCTATTACTTCAATTTCTCAAACATATGACTATTTTACAGCATTTTAAAGACAAGACTCTCGTTAATCTAACCACACTGTCCGATTTCAAAAAGGCTTTACAACGAAAGCAAAACATTAGATTATGTCAGCAGAGTACCCAGCCAGAAATAATCAGACACCCATTTTTCAAGCTAGCATATAATGTCACAAAAACCCAGAAGACAGCTAAATGCAGCACTAACCTTTGATGATCTTCTCAGATGACACACCTAGGACATTATGTTATACAATACATGCATGTTTTGTTCAATCAAGTTCATATTTATATCAAAAACCAGCTTTTTACATTAGCATGTGATGTTCAGAACTAGCATACCCCCCGCAAACCTCCAGTGAATTTACTAAATTACTCACGATAAACGTTAACATAACAGTTATTTTAAGAATTATAGATACAGCACTCCTTTGTGCAATCGAGGTGTCCGATTTTAAAATAGCTTTTCGGTGAAAGCACATTTTGCAATATTCTCAGTAGATAGCCCAGCCATCACGGCTAGCCATTTAGACACCGACCAAGATTAGCCCTGACCAAACTCCGATTTACTATTACAAAAGTTTGATTACCTTTGTTGTCTTCGTCAGAATGCACTCCCAGGACTGTTACTTCAATAACAAATGTTGGTTTGGTCCAAAATAATCCATCGTTATATCCAAATAGCGGCGTTTTGTTCGTGCGTTCCAAGACACTATCCGAAGTGTAAATAAGGGTCACGAGCATGGCGCAATTCGTGACAAAACATTTCTAAATATTCGTACTTACCGTACTTCGAAGCATGTCAACCGCTGTTTAAAATCCATTTTTATGCAATTTTTTCGTAAAAAAGCGATAATAATCCGACCGGGAATCTGCGTTTAGGTAAACAGAGGAAAGAAAACAAAGCATTCGGTCGACGCAGGCACGCGCCTGAGTCTCACAGTACTGTAACCAGCCACTATCCAAACGCGCTACTTTTTTTCAACCAGAGCCTGCAAAGCCACGATTCAGCTTTTTGCCGCCTTCTGAGAGCCCATTGGAGCCGTAGGAAGTGTCACGTAACAGCAGAGATCCTTTGTTTTGGATAGAGATGACAAAGAAGGCCAAGAAATGGTCAGACAGGGTACTTCCTGTACAGAATCTTCTCAGGTTTTGACCTGCCATTTGAGTTCTGTTATACTCACAGACACCATTCAAACAGTTTTAGAAACTTTGGAGTGTTTTCTATCCAAAGCCAATAATTATATGCATATTCTAGTTACTGGGCAGGAGTAGTAACCAGATTAAATCGGGTACGTTTTTTATCCAGCCGTGTCAATACTGCCCCCTAGCCCTAACAGGCTAATGTTATGCTTTCGCCGTAAAGTTTTTTTGAAATCTGACAATGTGGTTGGATTAACCTGTTATGGTATATAAAAGTTTCTAAAACTGTTTGAATGGTGTCTGTGAGTATAACAGAACTCAAATGGCAGGTCAAAACCTGAGAGATTCCTTTACAGGAAGTGGCTTGTCTGACCATTTCTTGAACTTCTTTGCCATCTCTATCTTTTACAAAGGATCTCTGCTCTAACGTGACACTTCCTACGTCTTCCATGGGCGCTCAGAGCCCGGGAAAAACCTGAATGTTGTCATCCCAGGCCCAGGCTGAAACACATTATCGCCTTTCTCAAGTGACCGATCAAGGGACTGTGGGCTTAGGCGCGTGCCCTGGCCGCCCCCCGTCTTTGTGATTTTTCCTCTGTTTGCCGAAAAGGAGATTCCCGGTCGGAATATTATCGCTTTTTTACGAGATAAATTGCATAAAAATTGATTTTAAACAGCGGTTGACATGCTTCGAAGTACGGTAATGGAATATTTAGAATTTTTTTGTCACGAATTGCGCCATGCACGCGACCCTGATTTACCATTTCGGATAGTGTCTGGGACGCACGAACAAAACGCCGCTATTCGGATATAACGATGGATTATTTTGGACCAAACCAACATTTGTTATTGAAGTAGCAGTCCTGGGAGTGCATTCTGATGAAGACAACAAAAGGTAATCAAACTTTTATAATAGTAAATCTGATTTTGGTGAAGGCTAAACTTGCCGGGTGTCTAAATAGCTAGCCCGTGATGGCTGGGCTATGTACTTAGAATATTGCAAAATGTGCTTTCACCAAAAAGCTATTTTAAAATCGGACATATCGAGTGCATAGAGGAGTTCTGTATCTATAATTCTTAAAATAATTGTTATGCTTTTTGTGAACGTTTATCGTGAGTAATTTAGTAAATTGTTAGCAAATTCCCCGGAAGTTTGCGGGGGGTATGCTAGTTCTGAATGTCACATGCTAATGTAAAAAGCTGTTTTTTGATATAGATATGAACTTGATTGAACAAAACATGCATGTATTGTATAACATAATGTCCTAGGTGTGTCATCTGATGAAGATCATCAAAGGTTAGTGCTGCATTTAGCTGTCTTCTGGGTTTTTGTGACATTATATGCTAGCTTGAAAAATGGGTGTCTGATTATTTCTGGCTTGGTACTCTGCTGACATAATCTAATGTTTTGCTTTCGCTGTAAAGCCTTTTTGAAATTGGACAGTGTGGTTAGATAAAGGAGAGTCTTGTCTTTAAAATGCTGTAAAATAGTCATATGTTTGAAAAATTGAAGTTTTTGTATTTTTGAGGAATTTGTCATTCGCGCCACGCCTATCATTGGATATTGGAGCAGGTGTTCCGCTAGCGGAATGTCTAGATGTAAGAGTTTAACGAGAAGTGTATCTTTAAAATGGCATATAATAGTTGTATGTTGGAGAAATTTGAATTATGAGATTTTTGTTGTTTTGAATTTGCCGCCCTGTTATTTCGCTGGCTGCTGAATAGTGTGTCCCGCGGGTGGGACGCTAACATCCCACATACCCCAGAGAGGTTAAAGGACCTGTTTGGGCTAGGCGCCCCGCTAGCGGGACAACTTCCGGTGAATCTGGAGGTCCCACAATTCAAATAAATAATCATAAATATTATGGATATTAAACATTTAAGTACATACAAGTGTCTTATATCAGTTGAAAGTTTAAATTATTGTTCATCTAACTGAACTGTCTGATTTACAGTAGCCATTACAGTGAAAGCATGCCATGAGATTGTTTGAGGATGGCGCCCCACATAAAAATATTTTTCCACCGGCACAGGTTTCATAAATTCACAAATAGCGATTAAATATTCACTTTATTTTTGAAATCTTCCTCTGATTTGTCCTCCAAAGGGTCCCAGCTATAACATGTAGTGTTGTTTTGTTAGATAAAATACTTCTTTATATACCAAAAAGTATTTTAGTTGGCGCCATTTATTTGAGTAATCCACTCATTCAACAGGCAAAGAAAGGAATCCGAAAATATACAACTAACCTCTGTTTACAGGCCTCCTGGACCATATACAGCATTCCTCACTGAGTTCCCTGAATTCCTATCGGACCTTGTAGTCATAGCAGATAATATTCACATTTTTGGTGACTTTAATATTCACATGGAAAAGTCCACAGACCCACTCCTAAAGGCTTTCGGAGCCATCATCGACTCAGTGGGTTTTGTCCAACATGTCTCTGAACCGACTCACTGCCACAGTCATACTCTGGACCTAGTTTTGTCCCATGGAATAAATGTTTTGGATCTTAATGTTTTTCCTCATAATCCTGGACTATCGGACCACCATTTTATTACGTTTGCAATCGCAACAAATAATCTGCTCAGACCCCAACCAAGGTGCATCAAAAGTCATGCTATAAATTCTCAGAAAACCCAAAGATTCCTTGATGCCCTTTCAGACTCCCTGTGCCTACCCAAAGACGTCAGAGGACAAAAATAATTGAACCACCTAACTGGGGAACTCAATTTAACCTTGCGCAATACCCTAGATGCAGTTGCTCCCCTAAAAACTAAAAACATGTGTCATAAGAAATTAGCTCCCTGGTATACAGAAAATACCTGACCTCTGAAGCAAGCTTCCAGAAAATTGGAACGGAAATGGCGCCACACCAAACTGGAAGTCTTCCGACTAGCTTGGAAAGACAGTACCGTGTAGTATCGAAGAGCCCTCACTGCTGCTCGATCATCCTATTTTTCCAACTTAACTGTAGAAAATAAGAACAATCCGAAATTTATTTTTGATACTGTCGCAAAGCTAACTAAAAAGCAGCATTCCCCAAGAGAGGATGGCTCTCACTTCAGCAGTAATAAATTCATGAACTTCTTTGAGGAAAAGATCATGATCATTAGAAAGCAAATTACGGACTCCTCTTTAAATCTGCGTATTCCTCCAAAGCTCAGTTGTCCTGAGTCTGCACAACTCTGCCAGGACCTAGGATCAAGGGAGACACTCAAGTGTTTTAGTACTATATCTCTTGACACAATGATGAAAATAATCATGGCCTCTAAACCTTCAAGCTGCATACTGGACCCTATTCCAACTAAACTTCTGAAAGAGCTGCTTCCTGTGCTTGGCCCTGCTATGTTGAACATAATAAACGGCTCTCTATCCACCGGATGTGTACCAAACTCACTAAAAGTGGCAGTAATAAAGCCTCTCTTGAAAAAGCCAAACCTTGACCCAGAAAATATAAAAAACTATCGGCCTATATTGAATCTCCCATTTCTCTCAAAACATTTTGAAAAAGCTGTTGCGCAGCAACTCACTGCCTTCCTGAAGACAAACAATGTATACGAAATGCTTCAGTCTGGTTGTACACCCCATCATAGCACTGAGACTGCACTTGAGAAGGTGGTAAATTACCTTTTAATGGCGTCAGACCGAGGCTCTGCATCTGTCCTCGTGCTCCTAGGCCTTGGTGCTGCTTTCGATACCATCGATCACTACATTCTTTTGGAGAGATTGGAAACCCAAATTGGTCTAAGTTCTGGCCTGGTTTAGATCTTATCTATCGGAAAGGTATCAGTTTCTCTCTGTGAATGGTTTGTCCTCTGACAAATCAACTGTAAATTTCGGTGTTCCTTAAGGTTCCATTTTAGGACCACTATTGTTTTCACTATATATTTTACCTCTCGGGGATGTCATTCGAAAACATAATGTTATCTTTCACTGCTATGCGGATGACACACAGCTGTACATTTCAATGAAACATGGTGAAGCCCCAAAATTGCCCTCGCTAAAAGCTTGTGTTTCAGACATAAGGAAGTGGATGGCTGCAAACGTTCTACTTTTAAACTCAGACAAAACGGATATGCTTGTTCTAGGTCCCAAGAAACAAAGAGATCTTCTGTTGAATCTGACAATTAATCTTGATGGTTGTACAGTCGTCTCAAATAAAACTGTGAAGGACCTCGGCGTTACTCTGGACCCTGATCTCTCTTTTGACAAACATATGAAGACTGTTTCAGGGACAGCTTTTTTCCATCTACGTAACATTGCAAAAATCAGACATTTTCTGTCCAAAAATTATGCAGAAAAATGTATCCATGCTTTTGTTACTTCTAGGTTAGACTACTGCAATGCTCTACTTTCCGGCTACCCGGATAAAGCACTAAATAAACTTCAGTTAGTGCTAAATACAGCTGCTAGAATCCTGATTAGAACCAAAATAATGTATCATATTACTCCAGTGCTAGCCCCCCTACACTGGCTTCCTGTTAAGGCAAGGTCTGATTTCAAGGTTTTACTGCTAACCTACAAGCATTGCATGGGCTTGCTCCTACCTATCTTTCCGATTTGGTCCTGCCGTACATTCCTACACGTAAGCTACTTTCACAAGACGCAGGCCTCCTAATTGTCCCTAGAATTTCTAAGCAAACAGCTGGAGGCAGGGCTTTCTCCTATAGAGCTCCATTTTTATGGAATGGTCTGCCTACCCATGTGAGAGACGCAGACTCGGTCTCAACCTTTAAGTCTTTACTGAAGACTCATCTCTACAGTAGGTCATATGATTGAGTGTAGTCTGGCCCAGGAGTGTGAAGGTGAACGGAAAGGCTCTGGAGCAACGAACCGCCCTTGCTGTCTCTGCCTGGCCGGTTCCCCTCTCTCCACTGGGATTCTCTGCCTCTAACCCTATTACAGGGGCTGAGTCACTGGCTTACTTGTGCTCTTCCTTGCCGTCCCTAGGAGGGGTGCGTCACTTGAGTAGGTTGAGTCACTGACGTGGTCTTCCTGTCTGGGTTGGCGCCCCCCCTTGGGTTGTGCCGTGGCGGAGATCTTTGTGGGCTATACTCGGCCTTGTCTCAGGGTGGTAAGTTGGTGGTTGAAGATATCCCTCTAGTGGTGTGGGGGCTGTGCTTTGGCAAAGTGGGTGGGGTTATATCCTGCCTGTTTGGGATTCTGTTTGGGATAGTCTTCCCTGTGGCTCAGTTGGTAGAGCATGGTGTTTGCAACGCTACATTGGTGTGTGCAATGCCAGGGTTGTGGGTTTGATTCCCACGGGGGGCCAGTACAAAAAAAATAAACAAATACATGAAATGAAAATGTGTGCACTTACTACTGTAAGTTGCTCTGGATAAGAGCGTCTGCTAAATTACTAAAATGTAAATGTATACGTTTGTCCCTGTCCAGTGGTATCATCGGATGGGGCCACAGTGTCTCCTGACCCCTCCTGTCTCAGCCTCCAGTATTTATGCTGCAGTAGTTTATGTGTCGGGGGCTAGGGTCAGTCTGTTATATCTGGAGTATTTCTCCTGTCTTATCCGGTGTCCTGTGTGAATTTAAGTATGCTCTCTCTAATTCTCTCTTTCTTTCTTTCTCTTTCTTTCTCTCTTTCTTTCTTTCTCTCTCTCGGAGGACCTGAGCCCTAGGACCATGCCTCAGGACTACCTGGCATGATGACTCCTTGCTGTCCCCAGTCCACCTGGCCGTGCTGCTGCTCCAGTTTCAACTGTTCTGCCTGTGGCTATGGAACCCTGACCTGTTCTCCGGACGTGCTACCTGTCCCAGACCTGCTGTTTTCAACTCTCTAGAGACACCAGGAGCGGTAGAGATACTCTCAATGATCGGCTATGAAAAGCCAACTGACTTTTACTCCTGAGGTGCTGACTTGTTGCACCCTCGACAACTACTGTGATTATTATTATTTGACCATGCTGGTCATTTATGAACATTTGAACATCTTGGCCATGTTCTGTTATAATCTCCACCCGGCACAGGACTGGCCGAGGACTGGCCACGAGGACTGGCCACCCCTCATAGCCTGGTTCCTCTCTAGGTTTCTTCCTAGGTTTTGACCGTTCAAGGGAGTTTTTCCTAGCCACCGTGCTTCTACACCTGCATTGCTTGCTGTTTGGGGTTTTAGGCTGGGTTTCTGTACAGCACTTTGTGACATCAGCTGATGTAAGAAGGGCTATATATAAGTACATTTGATTTTGATTTGATTTCAACAAGTCAAAATACATGTATATTTACTCCTCAGATACCCTAAAATGTAATCAAACTTTAATATTTGTTCTTAACTGACTTGTTTTGTTAATGAGGAGCATCCAGACTCTGCAGCTGATGAATTCATGAAATTGCTTCTCACAATTACTGATAAACATGCACCTGTTAAGAAACTGACTGTTAGAATTGTTATGGCTCCATTGTTTGATGAGGAACTGAACAATTGTATGGTTGAAAGAGATGGAGCAAAAGGAGTAGCTAATAAGTCTGGCTGAACATCTGACTTACTTACCGCAAATTGAGAAATGATGTCACTAAACTCAACAAAAAGAAGAGTAAACTGTACTATGAAGCCAATATCAATGTTATAAAGAATGATTGAAAAAAACATTGGAGTACTTTAAAATGAAGTTTAAAAATTCAACTCCATCTTTCATCAAATCAGATGGCTTACTCATCACAAAACCATTTAATGTTGCCAATTATTTTAATGATTACTTCATTGGCTAAGTGTGCACACTTAGGCAGGAAATGCCAACAGCGAACAGTGAGCCATCGTATTAATGCATAAAAAAAACTGTGGGAGAGGTGGTAAAATTATTGTCATTGATCAATAATGACAAACCTCCTGGCATTGACAACTTAGATGGAAAGCTACTGAGGACGGTAGCTGACTCCATAAGCCACTCCTATCTGTCATATCTTTAATCTGAGCCTAGAGAAAAGTCTTTGTCCACAGGCCTGGAGGGAAGCCAAAGTAATTCCGCTACCTAAAAGTGGTAAAGTGGCCTTTACTGAATCTTACAGCAGACCTATCAGCTTGCTGCCAGCTCTTAGCAAACTGTTGAAAAAAATGGTGTTTGCCAAATACAAGGCTATTTCTCTGTAAACAAATGAACAACAGACTTTCAGCATGCTTATAGAGAAGGGCACTCAACATGTACTGCACTGACACAAATTACTGATGATTGGTTGAAATAAATTGATAATAAGAAGATTGTGGGAGCTGTATTGTTAGATTTCAGTGCAGCCTTTAATATTATTGACCATAACCTGTTGCTGAAAACAATTATGTGTTATGGCTTTTGAACCTCTGCCATATTGTGGATTCAGAGCTATCTATCTAATAGAACTCAAAGGGTTTTCTTAAATGGAAGCTTCTCTAATGTCAACCATGTAAAGTGTGGTGTACTGCAGGGCAGCCCTCTATGCCCTCTACTCTTTTCTATATTTATCAATGACCTGCCACTGGCATTAAACAAAGCATGTGTGTCCATGTATGCTGATGATTCATCCATATACGCATCCTCAACCACAGCTAATGAAGTCACTGAAACCCTTAACGAAGAGTTGCAGTCTGTTCTGGAATGGGTGGCCAGTAAAAAACTGGTCCTGAACATCACTAAAACTAAGAGCATTGTATTTGGTACAAATCATTCCCTAAGTTCTAGATCTCAGCTGAATCTGGTAATGAATGGTGTGGCTTTTGAACAAGTTGAGGAGACAACATTTCTTAGATTGTAAACTGTCATGGTCAGAACATATAGATTAAATGGTTGTAAAGACGGGGAGAGGTCATTCCATAATAAAGAGATGCTCTGCTTTTTTGACACCACACTCCAAAAAGCAAGTGCTGCAGGTTCCAGTTTTATCTTATCTTGATTATTGTCCAGTCGTGTGGCCGAGTGCTGCAAGGAAAGACCTAGTTAAGCTGCAGCTGGCCCTGAACAGAGTGACACGTCTTGCTCTTCACTGTAATCAGAGGGCTGCTATAAATACTACGCATGCCAGTCTCTCTTAGTTAAGAGTTGAGGAGAGACACTGGATCACTTCCTCTTGTTATAAGAAAAATGAATGTGTTGGAAATCCCACATTTTTTGCACAGTCAACTTACACACAGCTCTGACACACACACTTACCCCACCAGACATGTCACCAGGGGTCTTTTCACAGTCCCCAAATCCAGGACAAATTCAAGAAAGCGTACAGTATTATATAGAGCAATATTTACATGGAACTCCCTTCCATCTGATATTGCTCAAAGAAACAGCAAGCCTGGTTTCAAAAAACAGATAAAGCAACACATCACGGCACAGCGCCTCTCTCCTATTAGACCTACATAGTTTGTGTATATGTACTGATATGTAGGCAACGTGTGCCTTTGTAAAATTTATTTTTTGATATAGTTCTGTCCTTGAGCTGTTCTTATCTATTAATGTTCTGTATTATGTAATGTTTCATGTTTTGTGTGGACCCTAGGAAGAGTAGATGCTGCTTTTGCAACAGCTAATGGGGATCCTAATAAAATAACAAAATACCCTGTTAGAGACTCAACCTGAGGGGAACCATAGACAATCAAAGGAGCTATCACCTGCCTGCGGGTAATCTATTCTACGTGAGTTACAGTAAGAGGGAGGAAAATGGGAGACCTAGAGAAATGGCTTAAAACTTACAGTATATTGCTAGTGAGAGTAATCGATAAAATAAGCTTGTGGTCAACTCTTGCAGAGGAGCGATGATGATAATTATGATGATGATGATGATGACAGTAATTGTCTTTAGGTGCCTGACGGGTAAAATCTGTTCTGTGTGTGTGTGTGTGTGTGTGTGTGTGTGTGTGTGTGTGTGTGTGTGTGTGTGTGTGTGTGTGTGTGTGTGTGTGTGTGTGTGTGTGCTAGAGACTCATCTCTGCCGTGCTAGAGCTGCCCTGGTCAAATGTAAGTGTTGTTATTGTGAAGTGGAAACCTCTAGGAGCAACGTCGGCTCAGCCGGGTGCTAAACAATTGTCTTTCCTCGGTTGCAAGACTCACTACCGAGTTCCAAAACGTCTCTGGAAGCAACATCAGCACAATAACTGTTCATCGGGAACTTCTTGAAATGGGTTTCGATGGCCGAGCAGCCACACACAAGTCTAAGACCAAAATGCGCAATGCCAAGCGTCGGCTGGAGTAGTGTAAAGCTCGCCACCATTGGACTCTGGAGCAGTTGAAATTCTTTCTCTGGAGTGATGAAGCAGTCCGACTGCGAGCCAGGCCTAATCCCCCAATATCAGTGCCCGACCTCACTAATGCTCTTGTGGTTGAATTGAAGCAAGTCCCCACAGCAATGTTCCAACATCTAGTGGAAAGCCTTCCAAGAACAGTGGAGACTGTTATAGCAGCAAAGGGGGGACCAACTCCTTATTAATGCCCATGATTTTGGAATTAGATGTTTGACAAGCAGGTGTCCACATACTTTTGGTCATGCAGTGTATGTGGGGGAAAGGAGAAGTTCAACAGATGTGAATCTGATATCTGATCCAGTCCTCGAGGGGTTAAGTCCGCTCCGTCAGTCTGTGAAGGCTAAGGGAAGGTTGGCCTCGCCTCAGTGAACTGGCGTACGTGTGATACAGACCCTTCAGAATCTACTCCAGGAAGCTCTGAGTTAAACACACTCCCAGACATTACATTGTAGTTGTCAATATTGACACATAAACAACACGCTCTGCCGTTAGTACAATAGGACAGTATATCCTTCACTGCAAATGATCCCCAAGCCAGCTAAAGGCTGCCATATTCTCTATTAAGTGCACTAGCTCCCATAGGGTTTAGGTTAAAAGTAGTGCACTACATAGGGAATATGGTGCCATATGGGACACAGGCTATGTACAGAACAGCAGCTGTGGAAGCCAGGGAAAGTATAACTATCTGGTTTCAGTCACTATCTGCATATATGCACGTACATGTACTAAATGACTAAATGTTTACCAACTATTCCAGGAGATACACTATGTCATATAAACTGTTCATATAGACATACAGTTCATGACAAAAGATACCTGTATATATATATATATATATATACACACTACCATTCAAAAGTTTGGTGTTACTTAAAAATGTCCTTGTTTTTGAAAGAAAAGCCCATTTTTAGTCCATTAAAATAATATCAATGATCAGAAATACAGTGTAGACATTTGTGATACATTTTGATAAAGTGAATTATAAGTGAAATAAGTAAATAATTTTATAAATGAAATGTCTGTAAACAATTGTTGGAAAAATTACTTGTGTCATGCATGAAGTAGATGTCCTAACCGACTTGCCAAAACTATAGTTTGTTAACAAGAAATTTGTGGAGTGGTTGAAAAACAAGTTTTAATGACTCCAACCTAAGTATATGTAAACTTCCGACTTCATATATATATATATATATACACTGCTCAAAAAAATAAAGGGAACACTTAAACAACACAATGTAACTCCAAGTCAATCACACTTCTGTGAAATCAAACTGTCCACTTAGGAAGCAACACTGATTGACAATAAATGTCACATGCTGTTGTGCAAATGGAATAGACAACAGGTGGAAATTATAGGCAATTAGCAAGACACCCCCAATAAAGGAGTGGTTCTGCAGGTGGTGACCACAGACCACTTCTCAGTTCCTATGCTTCCTGGCTGATGTTTTGGTCACTTTTGAATGCTGGCGGTGCTTTCACTCTAGTGGTAGCATGAGACGGAGTCTACAACCCACACAAGTGATTCAGGTAGTGCAGCTCATCCAGGATGGCACATCAATGCGAGCTGAGGCAAGAAGGTTTGCTGTGTCTGTCAGCGTAGTGTCCAGAGCATGGAGGCGCTACCAGGAGACAGGCCAGTACATCAGGAGACGTGGAGGAGGCCGTAGGAGGGCAACAACCCAGCAGCAGGACCGCTACCTCCGCCTTTGTGCAAGGAGGAGCAGGAGGAGCACTGCCAGAGCCCTGAAAAATGACCTCCAGCAGGCCACAAATGTGCATGTGTCTGCTCAAACGGTCAGAAACAGACTCCATGAGGGTGGTATGAGGGCCCGACGTCCACAGGTGTGGGTTGTGCTTACAGCCCAACACCGTGCAGGACGTTTGGCATTTGCCAGAGAACACCAAGATTGGCAAATTCGCCACTGGCGCCCTGTGCTCTTCACAGATGAAAGCAGTTTCACACTGAGCACATGTGACAGACGTGACAGAGTCTGGAGACGCTGTGGAGAACGTTCTGCTGCCTGCAACATCCTCCATCATGACCGGTTTGGCGGTGGGTCAGTCATGGTGTGGGGTGGCATTTCTTTGGGGGGCCGCACAGCTCTCCATGTGCTCGCCAGAGGTAGCCTGACTGCCATTAGGTACCGAGATGAGATCCTCAGACCCCTTGTGAGACCATATACTGGTGCGGTTGGCCCTGGGTTCCTCCTAATGCAAGACAATGCTTGACCTCATGTGGCTGGAGTGTCAGCAGTTCCTGCAAGAGGAAGGCATTGATGCTATGGGCTGGCCCGCCCTGGGAGGAGATCCCTCAGGAGACCATCCGCCACCTCATCAGGAGCATGCCCAGGTGTTGTAGGGAGGTCATACAGGCACGTGGAGGCCACACACACTACTGAGCCTCATTTTGACTTGTTTTAAGGACATTACATCAAAGTTGGATCAGCCTGTAGTGTGGTTTTTCACTTTAATTTTGAGTGTGACTCCAAATCCAGACCTCCATGGGTTGATAAATTGGATTTCCATTGATTATTTTTGTGTGAGTTTGTTGTCAGCACTTTTAACTATATAAAGAAAAAAGTATTTAATAAGATTATTTCATTCATTCAGATCTAGGATGTGTTATTTTAGTGTTCCCTTTATTTTTTTGAGCAGTGTATATATATATGTGTGTGTGTGTGTGTGTGTGTGTGTGTGTGTGTGTGTGTGTGTGTGTGTGTGTGTGTGTGTGTGTGTGTGTGTGTGTGTGTGTGTGTGTGTGTGTGTGTGTGTATATATGTGTATATTTTTCTGTGTGTGTCTGTTGTATATAGACAACAAGGCAAAGAAGCATCAGTCAAAGAATGCATAACTATGAGGATATAGAAAGACGTTTAGGGCATTGGCATGTCTATCAGGAGTATTATCCAATCAGACAGTGACATATGGCCTAAGGTCCAGCCCCTGGCCTGTCAATTGAGAGTTTTATCCAATCAGACAGTGACGCAATGCCAAGGTAAAGGCCTGTGTCTTCATAGATCACTGATACGTATCATATTTCCATTTAGTCAATCGCTGTGCGCTTTACCACAATTCATTATGTATGCAGTCCTCTCTCTTGTCTCGCCACAGCATCACTGTTTAAGATTCAGAGCATCGTTGCGGGAAGTGTCTCGAGTTCATTTCTTACTTTTTATATTCAGTGGTAATGAAATGAAGGTCTCGCATTTACATTTTAGCCATTTAACAGACACTCTTATCCAGAGTGACTTACGGGAACAATTAGGGTTAAGTGCCTTGCTCAAGGGCACATTGGCATATTTTTCACCTATTTGGCTCCAGGATTTGAATGAGCAACCATTTGGTTAATGGCCCAATGGTCTGAACTGCTAGGCTTCCTGCCACCCATATGTATATACTGTATTCTATTCTACTGTATCTTAGTCTATGCCGCTCTGACATTGCTCATCCATATATTTATATATTCTTAATACCTTTCCTTTACTGAGATTTGTGTGTATTGGGTATATGTTATGAAACTGTTAGATATTACTTGTTATACATTACTGCGCTGTCGGAGCTAGAAATACAGACATTTCACTACAGCGGCAACAACATCTGTTAACCATGTGAAGGTGACAGTTGAAATTTGATTTGATTTATTGAGAAATACACACGCAACAAACACACACCTGTTTTGAGAAACACATGCCCCTCCCTGACCACAGTACAGGTAGCCAGCTAGACATAATGGTGTCTGTCCCAGTTCCTTAATAACTCTCCCTGACCACAGTACAGGTAGCCAGCTAGACATAATGGTGTCTGTCCCAGTTCCTTAATAACTCTCCCTGACCACAGTACAGGTAGCCAGCTAGACATAATGGTGTCTGTCCCAGTTCCTTAATAACTCTCCCTGACCACAGTACAGGTAGCCAGCTAGACATAATGGTATCTGTCCCAGTTCCTTAATAACTCTCCCTGACCACAGTACAGGTAGCCAGCTAGACATAATGGTGTCTGTCCCAGTTCCTTAATAACTCTCCCTGACCACAGTACAGGTAGCCAGCTAGACATAATGGTGTCTGTCCCAGTTCCTTAATAACTCTCCCTGACCACAGTACAGGTAGCCAGCTAGACATAATGGTGTCTGTCCCAGTTCCTTAATAACTCTCCCTGACCACAGTACAGGTAGCCAGCTAGACATAATGGTGTCTGTCCCAGTTCCTTAATAACTCTCCCTGACCACAGTACAGGTAGCCAGCTAGACATAATGGTATCTGTCCCAGTTCCTTAATAACTCTCCCTGACCACAGTACAGGTAGCCAGCTAGACATAATGGTGTCTGTCCCAGTTCCTTAATAACTCTCCCTGACCACAGTACAGGTAGCCAGCTAGACATAATGGTGTCTGTCCCAGTTCCTTAATAACTCTCCCTGACCACAGTACAGGTAGCCAGCTAGACATAATGGTATCTGCCCCAGTTCCTTAATAACTCTCCCTGACCACAGTACAGGTAGCCAGCTAGACATAATGGTATCTGTCCCAGTTCCTTAATAACTCTCCCTGACCACAGTACAGGTAGCCAGCTAGACATAATGGTGTCTGTCCCAGTTCCTTAATAACTCTCCCTGACCACAGTACAGGTAGCCAGCTAGACATAATGGTGTCTGTCCCAGTTCCTTAATAACTCTCCCTGACCACAGTACAGGTAGCCAGCTAGACATAATGGTGTCTGTCCCAGTTCCTTAATAACTCTCCCTGACCACAGTACAGGTAGCCAGCAAGACATAATGGTGTCTGTCCCAGTTCCTTAATAACTCTCCCTGACCACAGTACAGGTAGCCAGCTAGACATAATGGTGTCTGTCCCAGTTCCTTAATAACTCTCCCTGACCACAGTACAGGTAGCCAGCTAGACATAATGGTGTCTGTCCCAGTTCCTTAATAACTCTCCCTGACCACAGTACAGGTAGCCAGCTAGACATAATGGTGTCTGTCCCAGTTCCTTAATAACTCTCCCTGACCACAGTACAGGTAGCCAGCTAGACATAATGGTGTCTGTCCCAGTTCCTTAATAACTCTCCCTGACCACAGTACAGGTAGCCAGCTAGACATAATGGTGTCTGTCCCAGTTCCTTAATAACTCTCCCTGACCACAGTACAGGTAGCCAGCTAGACATAATGGTATCTGTCCCAGTTCCTTAATAACTCTCCCTGACCACAGTACAGGTAGCCAGCTAGACATAATGGTGTCTGTCCCAGTTCCTTAATAACTCTCCCTGACCACAGTACAGGTAGCCAGCTAGACATAATGGTGTCTGTCCCAGTTCCTTAATAACTCTCCCTGACCACAGTACAGGTAACCAGCTAGACATAATGGTGTCTGTCCCAGTTCCTTAATAACTCTCCCTGACCACAGTACAGGTAGCCAGCTAGACATAATGGTGTCTGTCCCAGTTCCTTAATAACTCTCCCTGACCACAGTACAGGTAGCCAGCTAGACATAATGGTGTCTGTCCCAGTTCCTTAATAACTCTCCCTGACCACAGTACAGGTAGCCAGCTAGACATAATGGTGTCTGTCCCAGTTCCTTAATAACTCTCCCTGACCACAGTACAGGTAGCCAGCTAGACATAATGGTGTCTGTCCCAGTTCCTTAATAACTCTCCCTGACCACAGTACAGGTAGCCAGCTAGACATAATGGTATCTGTCCCAGTTCCTTAATAACTCTCCCTGACCACAGTACAGGTAGCCAGCTAGACATAATGGTGTCTGTCCCAGTTCCTTAATAACTCTCCCTGACCACAGTACAGGTAGCCAGCTAGACATAATGGTGTCTGTCCCAGTTCCTTAATAACTCTCCCTGACCACAGTACAGGTAGCCAGCTAGACATAATGGTGTCTGTCCCAGTTCCTTAATAACTCTCCCTGACCACAGTACAGGTAGCCAGCTAGACATAATGGTGTCTGTCCCAGTTCCTTAATAACTCTCCCTGACCACAGTACAGGTAGCCAGCTAGACATAATGGTGTCTGTCCCAGTTCCTTAATAACTCTCCCTGACCACAGTACAGGTAGCCAGCTAGACATAATGGTGTCTGTCCCAGTTCCTTAATAACTCTCCCTGACCACAGTACAGGTAGCCAGCTAGACATAATGGTGTCTGTCCCAGTTCCTTAATAACTCTCCCTGACCACAGTACAGGTAGCCAGCTAGACATAATGGTGTCTGTCCCAGTTCCTTAATAACTCTCCCTGACCACAGTACAGGTAGCCAGCTAGACATAATGGTGTCTGTCCCAGTTCCTTAATAACTCTCCCTGACCACAGTACAGGTAGCCAGCTAGACATAATGGTGTCTGTCCCAGTTCCTTAATAACTCTCCCTGACCACAGTACAGGTAGCCAGCTAGACATAATGGTGTCTGTCCCAGTTCCTTAATAACTCTCCCTGACCACAGTACAGGTAGCCAGCTAGACATAATGGTGTCTGTCCCAGTTCCTTAATAACTCTCCCTGACCACAGTACAGGTAGCCAGCTAGACATAATGGTGTCTGTCCCAGTTCCTTAATAACTCTCCCTGACCACAGTACAGGTAGCCAGCTAGACATAATGGTGTCTGTCCCAGTTCCTTAATAACTCTCCCTGACCACAGTACAGGTAGCCAGCTAGACATAATGGTGTCTGTCCCAGTTCCTTAATAACTCTCCCTGACCACAGTACAGGTAGCCAGCTAGACATAATGGTGTCTGTCCCAGTTCCTTAATAACTCTCCCTGACCACAGTACAGGTAGCCAGCTAGACATAATGGTGTCTGTCCCAGTTCCTTAATAACTCTCCCTGACCACAGTACAGGTAGCCAGCTAGACATAATGGTGTCTGTCCCAGTTCCTTAATAACTCTCCCTGACCACAGTACAGGTAGCCAGCTAGACATAATGGTGTCTGTCCCAGTTCCTTAATAACTCTCCCTGACCACAGTACAGGTAGCCAGCTAGACATAATGGTGTCTGTCCCAGTTCCTTAATAACTCTCCCTGACCACAGTACAGGTAGCCAGCTAGACATAATGGTGTCTGTCCCAGTTCCTTAATAACTCTCCCTGACCACAGTACAGGTAGCCAGCTAGACATAATGGTGTCTGTCCCAGTTCCTTAATAACTCTCCCTGACCACAGTACAGGTAGCCAGCTAGACATAATGGTGTCTGTCCCAGTTCCTTAATAACTCTCCCTGACCACAGTACAGGTAGCCAGCTAGACATAATGGTGTCTGTCCCAGTTCCTTAATAACTCTCCCTGACCACAGTACAGGTAGCCAGCTAGACATAATGGTGTCTGTCCCAGTTCCTTAATAACTCTCCCTGACCACAGTACAGGTAGCCAGCTAGACATAATGGTGTCTGTCCCAGTTCCTTAATAACTCTCCCTGACCACAGTACAGGTAGCCAGCTAGACATAATGGTGTCTGTCCCAGTTCCTTAATAACTCTCCCTGACCACAGTACAGGTAGCCAGCTAGACATAATGGTGTCTGTCCCAGTTCCTTAATAACTCTCCCTGACCACAGTACAGGTAGCCAGCTAGACATAATGGTGTCTGTCCCAGTTCCTTAATAACTCTCCCTGACCACAGTACAGGTAGCCAGCTAGACATAATGGTGTCTGTCCCAGTTCCTTAATAACTCTCCCTGACCACAGTACAGGTAGCCAGCTAGACATAATGGTGTCTGTCCCAGTTCCTTAATAACTCTCCCTGACCACAGTACAGGTAGCCAGCTAGACATAATGGTGTCTGTCCCAGTTCCTTAATAACTCTCCCTGACCACAGTACAGGTAGCCAGCTAGACATAATGGTGTCTGTCCCAGTTCCTTAATAACTCTCCCTGACCACAGTACAGGTAGCCAGCTAGACATAATGGTGTCTGTCCCAGTTCCTTAATAACTCTCCCTGACCACAGTACAGGTAGCCAGCTAGACATAATGGTGTCTGTCCCAGTTCCTTAATAACTCTCCCTGACCACAGTACAGGTAGCCAGCTAGACATAATGGTGTCTGTCCCAGTTCCTTAATAACTCTCCCTGACCACAGTACAGGTAGCCAGCTAGACATAATGGTGTCTGTCCCAGTTCCTTAATAACTCTCCCTGACCACAGTACAGGTAGCCAGCTAGACATAATGGTGTCTGTCCCAGTTCCTTAATAACTCTCCCTGACCACAGTACAGGTAGCCAGCTAGACATAATGGTGTCTGTCCCAGTTCCTTAATAACTCTCCCTGACCACAGTACAGGTAGCCAGCTAGACATAATGGTGTCTGTCCCAGTTCCTTAATAACTCTCCCTGACCACAGTACAGGTAGCCAGCTAGACATAATGGTGTCTGTCCCAGTTCCTTAATAACTCTCCCTGACCACAGTACAGGTAGCCAGCTAGACATAATGGTGTCTGTCCCAGTTCCTTAATAACTCTCCCTGACCACAGTACAGGTAGCCAGCTAGACATAATGGTGTCTGTCCCAGTTCCTTAATAACTCTCCCTGACCACAGTACAGGTAGCCAGCTAGACATAATGGTGTCTGTCCCAGTTCCTTAATAACTCTCCCTGACCACAGTACAGGTAGCCAGCTAGACATAATGGTGTCTGTCCCAGTTCCTTAATAACTCTCCCTGACCACAGTACAGGTAGCCAGCTAGACATAATGGTGTCTGTCCCAGTTCCTTAATAACTCTCCCTGACCACAGTACAGGTAGCCAGCTAGACATAATGGTGTCTGTCCCAGTTCCTTAATAACTCTCCCTGACCACAGTACAGGTAGCCAGCTAGACATAATGGTGTCTGTCCCAGTTCCTTAATAACTCTCCCTGACCACAGTACAGGTAGCCAGCTAGACATAATGGTGTCTGTCCCAGTTCCTTAATAACTCTCCCTGACCACAGTACAGGTAGCCAGCTAGACATAATGGTGTCTGTCCCAGTTCCTTAATAACTCTCCCTGACCACAGTACAGGTAGCCAGCTAGACATAATGGTGTCTGTCCCAGTTCCTTAATAACTCTCCCTGACCACAGTACAGGTAGCCAGCTAGACATAATGGTGTCTGTCCCAGTTCCTTAATAACTCTCCCTGACCACAGTACAGGTAGCCAGCTAGACATAATGGTGTCTGTCCCAGTTCCTTAATAACTCTCCCTGACCACAGTACAGGTAGCCAGCTAGACATAATGGTGTCTGTCCCAGTTCCTTAATAACTCTCCCTGACCACAGTACAGGTAGCCAGCTAGACATAATGGTGTCTGTCCCAGTTCCTTAATAACTCTCCCTGACCACAGTACAGGTAGCCAGCTAGACATAATGGTGTCTGTCCCAGTTCCTTAATAACTCTCCCTGACCACAGTACAGGTAGCCAGCTAGACATAATGGTGTCTGTCCCAGTTCCTTAATAACTCTCCCTGACCACAGTACAGGTAGCCAGCTAGACATAATGGTGTCTGTCCCAGTTCCTTAATAACTCTCCCTGACCACAGTACAGGTAGCCAGCTAGACATAATGGTGTCTGTCCCAGTTCCTTAATAACTCTCCCTGACCACAGTACAGGTAGCCAGCTAGACATAATGGTGTCTGTCCCAGTTCCTTAATAACTCTCCCTGACCACAGTACAGGTAGCCAGCTAGACATAATGGTGTCTGTCCCAGTTCCTTAATAACTCTCCCTGACCACAGTACAGGTAGCCAGCTAGACATAATGGTGTCTGTCCCAGTTCCTTAATAACTCTCCCTGACCACAGTACAGGTAGCCAGCTAGACATAATGGTGTCTGTCCCAGTTCCTTAATAACTCTCCCTGACCACAGTACAGGTAGCCAGCTAGACATAATGGTGTCTGTCCCAGTTCCTTAATAACTCTCCCTGACCACAGTACAGGTAGCCAGCTAGACATAATGGTGTCTGTCCCAGTTCCTTAATAACTCTCCCTGACCACAGTACAGGTAGCCAGCTAGACATAATGGTGTCTGTCCCAGTTCCTTAATAACTCTCCCTGACCACAGTACAGGTAGCCAGCTAGACATAATGGTGTCTGTCCCAGTTCCTTAATAACTCTCCCTGACCACAGTACAGGTAGCCAGCTAGACATAATGGTGTCTGTCCCAGTTCCTTAATAACTCTCCCTGACCACAGTACAGGTAGCCAGCTAGACATAATGGTGTCTGTCCCAGTTCCTTAATAACTCTCCCTGACCACAGTACAGGTAGCCAGCTAGACATAATGGTGTCTGTCCCAGTTCCTTAATAACTCTCCCTGACCACAGTACAGGTAGCCAGCTAGACATAATGGTGTCTGTCCCAGTTCCTTAATAACTCTCCCTGACCACAGTACAGGTAGCCAGCTAGACATAATGGTGTCTGTCCCAGTTCCTTAATAACTCTCCCTGACCACAGTACAGGTAGCCAGCTAGACATAATGGTGTCTGTCCCAGTTCCTTAATAACTCTCCCTGACCACAGTACAGGTAGCCAGCTAGACATAATGGTGTCTGTCCCAGTTCCTTAATAACTCTCCCTGACCACAGTACAGGTAGCCAGCTAGACATAATGGTGTCTGTCCCAGTTCCTTAATAACTCTCCCTGACCACAGTACAGGTAGCCAGCTAGACATAATGGTGTCTGTCCCAGTTCCTTAATAACTCTCCCTGACCACAGTACAGGTAGCCAGCTAGACATAATGGTGTCTGTCCCAGTTCCTTAATAACTCTCCCTGACCACAGTACAGGTAGCCAGCTAGACATAATGGTGTCTGTCCCAGTTCCTTAATAACTCTCCCTGACCACAGTACAGGTAGCCAGCTAGACATAATGGTGTCTGTCCCAGTTCCTTAATAACTCTCCCTGACCACAGTACAGGTAGCCAGCTAGACATAATGGTGTCTGTCCCAGTTCCTTAATAACTCTCCCTGACCACAGTACAGGTAGCCAGCTAGACATAATGGTGTCTGTCCCAGTTCCTTAATAACTCTCCCTGACCACAGTACAGGTAGCCAGCTAGACATAATGGTGTCTGTCCCAGTTCCTTAATAACTCTCCCTGACCACAGTACAGGTAGCCAGCTAGACATAATGGTGTCTGTCCCAGTTCCTTAATAACTCTCCCTGACCACAGTACAGGTAGCCAGCTAGACATAATGGTGTCTTGTGTCCCAAATTACACCGTATTCCCAATATAGTGCTCTACTTTTGATGAGAGCACTATGCAGTGCTCTGTGTAGGAAATATGGTACTTTTTGGAACACTGTCAGGCAGTGTGTTTAAAGCCTATTGATCGGACGGTGAGCCGGAGCGGCCAAGTGCTGTAGCGCTGACCTAGTCTGCCTCCCGGTAATTCATTAAAAGTTCACGCCACTCACACACACACACACACACACCACACACACACACACACACACACACACACACACACACACACACACACACACACACACACACACACACCACTGACAGCTGACAGATTGTCCCCTTGTTGACAGGAAGCGGGAAAGAGGAGAAAGCTATGTTTCCCAAATGGCACAAGTGTACCATATTCCCTATGTAGTGCACCCTATTCCCTATATAGTGCACCCTATTCCCTATATAGTGACCCTGTGACCAATATAGTGACCCTATTCCCTATATATAGTGACCATATTCCCTATATAGTGACCCTATTACCAATATAGTGACCCTATTCCCTATATATAGTGACCATATTCCCTATATAGTGACCCTATTACCAATATAGTGACCCTATTCCCTATATATAGTGACCATATTCCACAATGTCCTGGTCTAAAGTAGTGCTCTACATAGGGAATAGGGTGCCATTTGGGACAGATACAACCGGAGAGTGAAGTGGATTAGTCCAGCCTTGGTTTGTTGTCTTGTCAGCACTGCATGGAGGACTGTGTGTGTGTGTGTGTGTGTGTGTGTGTGTGTGTGTGTGTGTGTGTGTGTGTGTGTGTGTGTGTGTGTGTGTGTGTGTGTGTGTGTGTGCAGAGACAAGCCCTCTTATTAACAATCAACACCCCATCACATCCAACTCGACATCACATTCACTATGGCACTGAGATTTAGCCATGGATGTGTGTGTGTGTGTGTGTGTGTGTGTGTGTGTGTGTGTGTGTGTGTGTGTGTGTGTGTGTGTGTGTGTGTGTGTGTGTGTGTGTGTGTGTGTGTGTGTGTGTGTGTGTGTGTGTGTGTGTGTGTGTGTGTGTGTGTGTGTGTGTGTGTGTATGTGTGTTTGTTTGTTTGTTTGTGTATACGTGTGTGTATGTGTGTGAGTGTGTTTGTTTGTGTGTGTATGTGTGTGTGTGTGAGTGTGTGTGAGTGTGTTTGTTTGTGTGTGTATGTGTGTGTGTGTGAGTGTGTTTGTTTGTGTGTGTATGTGTGTGTGTGTGAGTGTGTTTGTTTGTGTGTGTATGTGTGTGTGTGTGAGTGTGTTTGTTTGTGTGTGTATGTGTGTGTGTGTGAGTGTGTTTGTTTGTGTGTGTATGTGTGTGTCTTCCACAACCAGGTCTCACAGTCTCACGTCAGAATAACACGTTCATCCATGTATCTCAAACGTCAAATTTCAAAGATGTTGCAAACATCACATTTCGAAGTGTTTAAGGTTAAATTTGGGTTAGGCATTAACTCTCAAATCTTAAGGTTAGGCATTAACTCCGAATGGTTAAGGTTAGACATTAATCTCAAATCTTAAGGTTAGACATTAACTCTCAAATCTTAAGGTTAGACATTAACTCTCAAATCTTAAGGTTAGACATTAACTCTCAAATCTTAAGGTTAGACATTAATCTCAAATCTTAAGGTTAGACATTAACTCTCAAATCTTAAGGTTAGACATTAATCTCAAATCTTAAGGTTAGACATTAACTCTCAAATCTTAAGGTTAGACATTAACTCTCAAATCTTAAGGTTAGACATTAACTCTCAAATCTTAAGGTTAGGCATTAACTCTCAAATCTTAAGGTTAGACATTAACTCTCAAATCTTAAGGTTAGACATTAATCTCAAATCTTAAGGTTAGACATTAACTCTCAAATCTTAAGGTTAGACATTAATCTCAAATCTTAAGGTTAGACATTAACTCTCAAATCTTAAGGTTAGACATTAACTCTCAAATCTTAAGGTTAGACATTAACTCTCAAATCTTAAGGTTAGACATTAACTCTCAAATCTTAAGGTTAGGCATTAACTCTGAATGGTTAAGGTTAGGCATTAACTCCGAATGGTTAAGGTTAGGCATTAACTCCGAATGGTTAAGGTTAGGCATTAACTCCCAATTGTTAATGTTTGAGACAGGCTTAAAACAAAAACGTTCTTGAACTGAATTAAAACAGGCAACCTTTGGAATCAGAGGCAGAGGCAGACACCCATCCACCATCCCTTTCCACAACACCCTAGACAAACCCAAACCTATCTGAGGGTAACAGCGCTCACTGCTGCCCCTAGTGGCCAGTTTCCACTTCATCTCCCGACGTCCTCAGACGTGGGTGGACATTGAGTACTGACTTGTATCACAGGTGACCTGGCTGAGTCTTCGCT
>NC_138298.1:31550000-31575000 GCF_965601325.2 Salmo salar
GACCTCCAATAGCAGCACCATGAACAGTACCATTCTCTATAGCACCATTCTATATAGTACCATTCTATATACTACCATTCTATATAGTACCATTCTCTACAGTGCCATTCTATATAGTACCATTCTCTACAGTACCATTCTATATAGTACCATTCTCTACAGTACCTTTCTATATAGTACCATTCTATATAGTACCATTCTCTACAGTACCATTCTATTTAGTACCATTCTCTACAGTACCATTCTATATAGTACCATTCTCTACAGTACCATTCTATATAGTACCATTCTCTACAGCACCATTCTATATAGTACCATTCTCTACAGTACCATTCTATATATTACCATTCTATATAGTACCATTCTATATAGTACCATTCTCTACAGTACCATTCTATATAGTACCATTCTCTACAGTACCATTCTATATAGTACCATTCTATATAGTACCATTCACTACAGTACCATTCTACATAGTACCATCCTATATAGTACTTTCTCTACAGTACCATTCTCTATAGCACCATTCTCTACAGTACCATTCTATAGAGTACCATTCTATATAGTACCATTCACTACAGTACCATTCTACATAGTACCATCCTATATAGTGCCATTCTCTACAGTACCATTCTATATAGTACTTTCTCTACAGTACCATCCTATATAGTACTTTCTCTACAGTACCATTCTCTATAGCACCATTCTCTATAGTACCATTCTATATAGTACCATTCTCTACAGTACCATTCTCTATAGTACCATTCTCTATAGTACCACTCTCTACAGTACCATTCTCTATAGTACCATCTTATATTGTACCATTCTCTACAGTACCATTCTATATTGTACCATTCTCTATACCACCATTGTCTACAGTACCATTCTCTACAGTACCATCCTATATATTACCATTCTCTGCTGTTCCATTCTCTATAGTACCATTCTCTATAGTACCATTATCTATAGCACCATTCTATATAGTACCATTCTCTATAGTACCATTCTCTATAGTGCCATTCTCTATAGTACCATTCTATATTGTACCATTCTCTATACCACCATTGTCTACAGTACCATTCTATATAGTACCATTCTCTATAGTACCATTCTCTATAGTACCATTCTCTATAGTGCCATTCTCTATAGTACCATCCTATATAGTACCATTCTCTATACTATCATTCGCTACAACACCATTCTCTATAGTACCATTCTCTACAACACCATTCTCTACAGTACCATTCTCTACAGTACCATTCTATATTGTACCATTCTCTATACCACCATTGTCTACAGTACCATTCTATATAGTACCATTCTCTATAGTACCATTCTCTATAGCACCATTCTCTATAGTACCATTCTCTATAGCACCATTCTCTATAGTACCAATCTCTGCTGTTCCATTCTATATAGTACCATTCTCTATAGCACCATTCTCTACAGTACCATTCTCTATAGCACCATCCTCTATAGTAGCATTCTCTATAGTACCATTCTCTACAGTACCATTCTCTATAGCACCATTCTCTATAGTACTATTCTATATAGTACCATTCTCTATAGTACCATTCTATATAGTACCATTCTATATAGTACCATTCTCTATAGCACCATTCTCTACTGTACCATTCTCTATAGTACCATTCTCTATAGTACCATTCTATATAGTACCATTCTCTATAGCACCATTCTCTATAGTAATATTCTATATAGTACCATTCTCTGTAGTACCATTCCCTACAGTAACATGGACAGCTCCTTTCACTACCTCCCTATAGTATTGAGCAGAATACTGTACCTATTCAGAACCATGGACAGCTCCTATCACTACAGCCCTATAGTACTTAGCAGAATACTGTACCTATTCAGAACCATGGACAGGTCTTCTCAGTACAGCAGCAGTATAAGTGGTACGGCGTGCCCATATGCATTATGTCATTATTTGCTGTATTTTGACAGTGCGTGTAGTACCTCGCAGTCATGTTGTGCTACACTGAAAGCTTCAGCTTTTTGGACAGCTCTGCTTCAGCACCATGCTGGCAAAACACAGCGGCTCTCTGCTCTTTCTCAGACTCAGACTCAGAGGGAAAACTACTTACTGCTAATCTTCGTTATACAGTGCATAAAGACTACTGGCGACCATTTCACAATGCATCTACCATACAATACTGCTCATTACTCAACCCTAGTATAGGCCTACCATTGAACTGAAAATGGTTCTTTGACTCTACCCATAGGAGAACTCAATGAAGAACCTTTGTGGTTCCAGGTAGACCTTATTGGTTCCAGGTAGACCCTATTGGTTCCAGGTAGACCCTATTGGTTCCAGGTAGACCCTATTGGTTCCAGGTAGAACCTATTGGTTCCAGGTAGAACCAAATTGGTTCCAGGTAGACCCTATTGGTTCCAGGTAGAACCTATTGGTTCCAGGTAGAACCAAATTGGTTCCAGGTAGACCCTATTGGTTCCAGGTAGACCCTATTGGTTCCAGGTAGAACCCTAATGGGTTCCAGGTAGAATCCTACCCAAAAGAGTTCTACCTGGAACCAACAGGGTTACCCTGTGGGGACGGACGAAGAACTCTTTTGGAACCGTTTTCTTGTTCTAAGAGTGTAGAGAGTACTACTACTGCCATTCATTTCACAATGCATAACATACTAGACAGAGGTACAGTACTCAACTATCATTACAACATTAACCAAAATGTCATTCTCACTTGTTCTATACCAACATAGTCAACAGAATCTAATGTAAAGCATTCATCTATTTCACTAGATTTTTAACATGCAATATGTAACCCTACGCTCGCGGTGAGCTTGCCGTCCATTTCACAATAAGTCTACCATACAATACAATAATGTATGGAATTCAACTATATCATTACAACTCCATCGTTGGCAAGGAATGTAGTTGTAACTTGTTAGATGTAGCAAAGCAAGCAGTGAAGAGAGCTGTACTACAGTCAATGAAAGTCATTTATTTCACATGAAGTCTACTGTCCAATATTGTGCTGCCCCTCAGCTCATCCAGAAAACGGCATAGCCCCTACAGTCTGCCCTGTAGAACAGGACTCAGTCTAACTGTTTTGAGGCGTTGGCTCCTATATCAATATTATGGTCTGCTCAGGGACTCCTTAAGTATATATTCCCGTGCTGTTACCTCTGGTAATGACATCATAACTGCCTTTTTTTTGTTCATTGCATTAAATATTAACGGTAGGCCATCGTTCTCTCATCAACGTTTCTGTCCTTTCCCCGTCAAACCCGCCACCCGCAAAACCATCAGCCATCGCCATCAAACCCGGTTATGACACCGTCCGTCAGAAACTATGTCTGCATTTGTCATTTTAGAGCCGTTAAATTATACACGCTCTCATATTGAAACGATAATAACCGGGGTGATATGGCTTTTACTTAATCATGTCTCCGGGTAAAGCATGTGTCCGTAGGCCTAATAGGCACAGATCTAGGATCAGATCGTATCTTAACCATTATGAGAGGAATATGTAAAACTGTTCTGAGATCACAGATCTAGGATCAGATCGTATCTTAACCATTATGAGAGGAATATGTAAAACTGTTCTGAGATCACAGATCTAGGATCAGATCGTATCTTAACCATTATGAGTGGAATATGTAAAACTGTTCTGAGAGCAGCGTTTATGAGGAGACGGAGAAATATCCTATTTTATACAGAGTACCGCTAGTAATCACTAGGGGGCGACCTTGGTCTCTAGAATGTTGGGAAGATTCCTTCAGAAGGAGGCTCTCTCTCTATCTCTCTCGCTCTTATCCCACTACTAGAGTGCCAGTCTGATTTTGTCACAGAGAATCAGAGAAGACAAGTATGGTAATTCATCCAGCAGTATCTCTAGCGTTTTGTCTGTGAGACTTGTTATGTTACGAAATCATCTAAACACCATATTGCTTAAATCCAGTCTACAATGGTCATGTCTGTTTGTATTACGGTCCCGTAATTGCTGCGTGTCTATCTATTAAATACGGAATCGGAAGCTTATGTTAATTACCCTCAACGACGTTTTGTCTGTTTGTATACTCCAATAAGTGGGTCAGGAAGGACGCTTAGATTGCAGCCTTCCTCTCTTTCTGTTTATCCTTTTTTGTTCCTTTCTTTTCAAATCACTGCATAGACTGATGCTCCGTGCCAAATGGCACCTTACACCCTACGTAATGCTCTCCTTTTGACCAGGGCTCGTGGTAGTGCACTATACAGGGAATACGGTGTAATTTGGGACGCAAGCACATAGCCTATTAAACCATATGGCTTACGAATAAAATAAGTAGGTTAGAGTGATGAAATTCGTTTCATTGCTAAGGTCGGAGAGAGTGGGCTAATGATGAAACAGTGGAGATAGCGGTACTAACATGCTAAAGGCTATTAGTATGGTTTGGGCTATGCTACATTAAACGGAATATGAATTAATGGGGCATTATGGGATGCTCCATTCAGACACCCTATTCTCTGGGTAGTGCACTATTTTTGACCAGGGCCCTATATGACTCTGGTTAAATATAGTGCACTACACATCGGGAATATGGTGCCATTCGGGATACAGTCTGTATGCATGTATGGCCTTGGTATGTTCTTTATAAACGAATGATCGTTGTGCCTAAAGAAGGAAGATTGCAATTAAAACATGTTGATAATTTACTCCCGTTTTACAGATTTTTTAGTTTTTACAGTTTTACGTTAATTATATGTCTACTTCATTGTGTCTTTACTGCACCAACAGAACAGAATATTGATCCATACTATCATAATTATTTACAACGATAAGTTGGGTTAATTCAAAAGTTTCGGAAATCTTCAAACCCGTTTGTTTTGACCACCAGAGGGCACGTGAGTCATAACGGCGGGTTGGAATTGGCAACATCCCCAAGCTTTGGTTTTAGGTTACTACACCAATAACCAACGGTCACGTATCATAAGACAGAAGACAGCCTACTGACTACATCCTAGCTACTGACTGCATCAAAACTCAATATCCTATGGTCACCTATCACAGATAGACGGATAGAGAATGGGAAAGCATATGTTGCGTTGACCATTCAACATAACATGACGAACTGGGCATGAATGAGTCAGTGTGAGTCACGGACTAGTATAGGCTTCATCATCATCATCATCATCATCATCGATAGCCTATTTGGATAGTGTGTGCGTGCTTTCTTGCGCTCGAGTGCTTGCTTGCCAATACCGAAGGATAATCAGTAGAGATTTGCGTCACTGGAATAGAGCGCTGTATTACCTGTGGTCACGGTCTGTTGTGGTCTATACCACACACACACACACACACACACACACACACACACACACACACACACACACACACACACACACACACACACACACACACACACACACACACACACACACAACTCTACCGAGGCTTTCATTTTAAACAGCAGCTATTGAAATAATCCCTTTAAAACAGTCATTCCATCTTTCCCTACGGGGTTGGTGTTTCTTGCCTGGGTATAGTCTCTAGTCTTTACCTTCGTGTTCATTCAACAAACTGAACGGCAGAAACAAATAGCACAACACATTACAATGATGAACAGGCGATTTCTACAATATTCACTTTCAAAATTCGCTGGCTGCGCTTTTAACTTCAAACTGTCATGCACAGGTAGCCTATGCTTCTTAAACGATGTTTGTGCCAAGACGTTACCCGTCGACGGATTTGCAAATTCCCATTCCACCCTTCGCCCACTTGTTGACTATTTCATTCACAGGATATGTGAAATATTTTATTTCTCTCCGGTGTGTCGGTTGACTGGGGCTTCATGCTCGTGTTGCACGGGGCTGGGGCTCCATCGCCACCGCCGCTTGATGGCTCGTGTTGTTAGTAAAGAGAAGGGTCCGGGCAGGTCCGTGGGACGGTGCGCGCTGGCTGGCATTCCCGTGCCCCAATCAGGAGTAACCTCGTCGGGTGTCCACGGACACTATTGGCTGGTGAGAAAAGATGCTGTGCGCAAAACCAACCCCGCTCCCCTCACTCGCTTTACAGGAGTGGAGCAGAGAGCATCATCCGCTGTCCTTGCTGCTCAGCCGCACAGATTATAGAGCGAGAGAGAGAAAGTACAATTTTGTCGTTTATTTACATGCTGGCTATCCGGGTTCAGGTTTAGGATTTTATTCGAATGGTGCTTTCTGGAGTTATGCATTCGTGAAGGAATGTTTTTATATTTTTTATTGCACTTAGTTGGGACTTTATACGTGTGAGGATTCCATCTGTGAGTGAGGATTGTATTATGGTCTTCACGTCTTGCCTCCCTCTGCCTGCTGCGATGTTGGCGCTTCGGCCAAAATTCACAAACCTGGACTGAATATATAATATTTTTTTTGCTGAAAGAAGCGAGGATCAAATGGCCGTGATTCTCACGACTCAAACACAGGATTTTTTTCCGGTTGTCACGACGACGCAAAGAGGGAAAGAAGGAATAGCTGATTTGGGTTTGGGTAGCAGCCGTAGTTTTATTTTCATTATTGCAGCTTTTGATTCTGCCTTATTCCTGCGAAACGAAGCTGGGATGGGAAATGCTTAGTTCGAGTTAGAAATCGGAGTAATACCCCCGACATATATCCAAGTGCACTTGAGAGAGGAAGAGTGAGAGGAGTGGAAATGATTTTGTTATTACCGCTCCTTCTCTCGGTCTTGCTGGATGGAGCCGTGTGCCAGCTGCGCTTCTCTGTACCCGAGGAGCAGGAACACGGGACCGTCATTGGGAATATCGCGGAGGATTTGGGGTTGGACATCACCAAACTTTCCGCCCGCCGCTTCCAGACTGTGCCCAGCTCGCGGAACCCTTACTTGGATGTGAACCTGGAGAACGGGAATCTTTATGTGAAGGAGAAAATAGACCGGGAGGAGATATGCAGGCAGACAGTACCGTGCAACCTGCACCTCGAAGTGTTTCTGGAGAACCCGCTCGAGCTTTTCCGCGTGGAGATCGAGGTGATGGATATCAACGACAATCCCCCCACTTTCCCTGAGACAGACATCACTGTGGAGATAACGGAAAGTGCCACCCCGGGTACCCGGTTCCCGGTGGAGAATGCTTTCGACCCAGACGTCGGGACTAACGCGCTCAGCACCTACGCCATAACGAACAATAACTACTTTTACCTGGATGTTCAGACACAGAGCGACGGGAACAAGTTTGCGGAGCTAGTGCTGGAAAAACCGCTAGACCGGGAGCAGCAGGCGGTGCATCGGTACGTGCTCACGGCAGTGGACGGAGGCGTGCCACAACGGACTGGCACCGCGCTCCTGGTCGTTAAAGTCCTGGATTCCAACGATAACGCACCCATCTTCGACCAGTCGGTGTACACGGTGAGTCTACGGGAGAATTCACCGGTGGGAACTCTGGTTATTCAGCTGAACGCCACTGATATAGATGAAGGGCAGAACGGGGAGATCGTGTATTCATTCAGTAACCACAACCCGGCGCGGGTAAAGGATCTTTTTAAAATCGATGCCAGGACGGGGAGAATAGAGGTGGCTGGGGAAGTGGACTATGAGGAGAGTAGTACACACCAGATATACGTCCAGGCTAAAGACCTGGGAGCAAATGCAGTGCCCGCGCACTGCAAAGTCATGGTCAAACTGGTCGACGTTAACGACAACACACCGGAGATCAGTTTCAGCACGGTGACAGAGTCTGTGAGCGAACAGGACGCCCCGGGCACCGTCATAGCCCTTTTCAGCGTCACCGACCGGGACTCGGGCGACAACGGGCTGGTGAGCTGCGAGATTTTGGGTGACGTTCCTTTTAAACTCAAATCTTCATTTAAAAACTACTACACCATAGTAACGGATGGACTATTAGACAGAGAAAACGCAGACTCATACACAATCACCGTTGTAGCCAAAGACCAGGGGCTCCCCTCCCTCGCCACGAGCAAATCCATCAAGGTACATGTTTCCGACGAGAACGATAATGCACCCCGCTTTACGCAGCCAGTTTACGATGTGTATGTGACGGAGAATAATGTACCAGGTGCTTTTATTCACGCGGTGAGCGCCGTGGACCCTGACGTTGGTCCGAATGCCCTCATTACTTACTCCATATTGGAGTGTGACATCCAGGGCATGTCGGTCGACACCTATGTGTCAATCAACCAGGACACTGGTTACCTTTATGCACTGCGTTCATTCGATTATGAACAGTTGAAAGAGTTTAGCTTTATGGTACAGGCCAAAGACTCCGGGAGCCCAGACCTCTCCTCCAACAGCACCGTTAACGTCATTATTGTAGACCAGAATGACAACGCGCCGTCGGTGATAGCCCCTATCGGTAAGAACGGCACCGCCAAAGAACACCTGCCGCGCTCCGCCGAGCCGGGATACCTGGTCACGCGTATTGTTGCCATGGACGCAGATGATGGCGAGAACGCACGGCTCTCTTACAGCATTCTGCGTGGCAACGAGATGGGCATGTTCCGCATGGACTGGCGGACGGGGGAGCTGCGCACAGCACGCCGCGTCTTCACCAAGCGCGACCCCCAGGGCTCCTACGACCTGCTGATTGAGGTGAGGGACCACGGCCAGCCACCTCTCTCCTCCTCGGCTAGTGTGAGTGTGATCCTGGTGGATAGTGTGATAGATGGACGGAGTGGAGACCGAGGAGGATCTTCATCAAAGTCCAAAGAGACCTCTCTGGATCTCACCCTCATCCTCATCATCGCCTTGGGCGCCGTCTCCTTCATCTTCCTCCTGGCTATGATCGTGCTGGCTGTGCGCTGCCAGAAAGACAAGAAGCTGGACCTGTACACGTGCCTCATGGCAGGGGAGTGTTGCCTGTGCTGCAGCCCGTGTTGCTCGCGCCAGGCGCACAGCAGGAAGCAGAAGAAGCTCAGCAAGTCGGACATCATGCTGGTCCAGAGTACCAACGTCACCACCGGTGTGGGCGCTGTGGGCCAGGTGCCTGTGGAGGAGTCTGGTGTTAGCGGGGTCGGGATGGGCGGTGGGTTCGGTTCCCATCATCAGAACCAGAACTCCTACTGCTACCAGGTGTGTCTGACACCGGAGAGCGCTAAAACGGACCTGATGTTCCTCAAACCGTGCAGCCCCTCGCGCAGCACCGACACGGACCACACCAACTCCTGCGGGGCCATAGTGGCCGGGTACAGCGACCAGCAACCTGACATCTTATCCAACGGGAGCATCCTCTCCAATGAGGTAAGGCTTGGTTTCCACTAGCACTGCTGTGTGTGTGTGTGTGTGTGTGTGTGTGTGTGTGTGTGTAATTGAAACCCACGCTGTGCATTAGACTATTGGGACAAAGAAAGACTGTTTGGGGGTCTCTGGGTTTTCCCTCTTTTATCTTTAATACCTGGGTCATGTGAACATTTTTAGGGGAAACAAAGTGCATAACTTTGTTTGGTTTTCACATAATGAATATCGTTTAATCAATTGTGTATTGAGCCAGAGTATATTGATTTGATTGAATGTATTAAAGGACAATACAGCAAGGTGTGTATTGGATTCCAGAGTACTTTAATTACGCCGTGATCCTCCATGCCATTTATGAAAGGACAATCAATACACCTTTCAGCATGCCCCTGGCTGTCAGTCTATAATGCACATTTAATGAGGCAGATTATAAAATAATACTTCATATCATAAACATGTATTATTTGTCTACAGTGTTGAGGTCACTTGTCGAGGTTCAACCCCGATATATATTTAACTATCTAATCCGGTGATAGGATAGATGGTACATCTGTCTGCAGGTGCATAGAGCATAGCCTACCAATTGAATCTGAAGGCACAGGTGCTTCTTCCATGTAGTCATTTTCTAGCTGGATGAAAACATACAAGACATATCTCCTCCTGCTCAGAATTGATGGCATTTATATTGAGTTTGGGCCAGGAGTGCCTCTCAAAGCAAATGAAGCCTCCATGATGTCCCTCCTGTGTACCTCCAAGGGGCTGGGGTGAGCTGCAGAGAGTCAGTGTGGTTATTATGTCGACTGTGGCTGGAGAGAGTACCAGCCAGTCAGCCAGTGAACCAGTCAGCCAGCCAGTGAACCAATCAGTCAGCCAGTCAGTCAGTCAGTCAGTCAGCCATTGAACCAGTCAGTCAGCCATTGAACCAGTCAGTCAGCCATTGAACCAGTCAGTCAGTCATTGAACCAGTCAATCAGTCATTGAACTAGTCAGTCAGTCAGCCAGTCAGTCAGTCAGTCAGTCAGTCAGTCAGTCAGTCAGTCATTGAACCAGTCAGTCAGTCAGTCATTGAACCAGTCAGTCAGTCAGACAATCAGTCAGTTAGTTAGTCATTGAACCAGTCAGTCAGTCAGCCAGTCAGTCAGTCAGTCAGTCAGTCAGCCAGTCAGTCAGTCAGCCAGTCAGTCAGTCAGTCAGTCAGTCAGTGTGCGTTATGTTTAGAAACAGAAGACGTAATACATGTATACACCTTCTTATATGCATAATTAACTAGAATGATATTCAATTTCAGCCGAAACAATTGATGTGCATATTTAGGTGACTGTGTGGTAGTAAACTGAGACTGTAGAGAGAGGACCAGCAAGTCAGCCAGCCAGTCAACCAATCAGCCAGAACCAACCAATCAGTCAGCCGGGCAACCAACCACCCAGCCAGTCAGTCAACCAGCCAGTGAACCAGTCAACCAGCCAGTGAACCAGTCAGTCAGTGAACCAGTCAGTCAGTGGACCAGTCAGTCAGTAAGTGAACCAGTCAGTCAGTGAACCAGTCAACCAGCCAGTGAACCAGTTAGTCAGTGGACCAGTCAGTCCGTAAGTGAACCAGTCAGTCAGTCAATGAACCAGTCAGTCAGCCAGTGAACCAGTCAGTCAGTGGACCAGTCAGTCAGTCAGTGAACCAGTCAGTTAGTGGACCATTCAGTCAGCTAGCCAGTCAACCAGCCAGTCAGCTAATCAGTCCACCAAGCAGCCAGTCAGCCAGTTAGTCTGCCAGTCAGTCAGTGTTGAGTGAGAGAGCCAGTGCACTTTAAATGCGTTAAGTATTCAGCGCACGGTACCACAGATCAGCAGTGGAACAAAGGTTGTTCAGTTTGAAGCGCTGCTTGGCTCAATCATTTACGGATCCAATCGCCTCTCTAACCCACTCCCCTTCTCACTGGATATACACACAGTCAATAAAGTGGCATGTATGTCTGTCTCTCTCTTGAAGGCCATCGTGAACACATTCATATGGTGTCAATGTCTAACATGGCTTTCTCTCTCTCTCTCTCCTCTCTCTCTCTCTCTCTCTCTCTCTCTCTCTCTCTCTCTCTCTCTCTCTCATCTCTCCCTCTCTAAATCGCTTTCTTTCCAAGAGAGAGGAAAGGCCTCTTTCAGTGTCTTATAAATGTTTATTTCCCCCAATTTCCATAGGCCTGAGGATGGTGGAATGTCAATTGAATGCCAATAGGCCTAGGGTGTCATGCCTCTCTCTTTCTCTCTCTCTCTTTCTCTGCATCACAGTTCACAGGTCTTATGAAATACAATCTTATAAAGAAAAGGATGGTGAAATACACATCCTAAAATAGAAAATGAAGGTGCTGATTAAAAACAGAATGGAGCGATAGAGGAATGCGTGGCGTGCACACAGAGCACTGCTGCTCCCTAGTGCTTTATTCCAGCTCCTAAATAAAGAGTCATTTCCCAAACAACTATATCTACCGATGGACTACACTATAGAGGTCTACCTTTCCATGGCTGTCAGTGTGACATGACGTGTTGCTTCCCTTCCAGAACAAACACCAGCGAACAGAGCTCAGTTACCTAGTGGACAGACCAAGGAGAGTGAACAGGTAAATAACATCCAACAGCTGTGTGTGTGTGTGTGTGTGTGAGTGTGTGTGTGTGTGTGTGTGTGTGTGCCAAATATCCAATATAGGAATGCCAGTAGCATCCCCAAATATGCTGCTACATCAATACCGTTCAGTATGACTCATATATCTACATAATTACCATTCATTATGCCTCTTATATCGACATCAATACTGTTCAGTATGACTCATATATCTACATCATTACCATTCAGAATGACTCATATATATACATACATCATTACCATTCGGTATGACTCATATCTACATCAATACCATGCAGTATGACTCATATCTACATCATTCCATTCAGTGTGACTCATATATCTACATCATTACCATTCAGTATGACTCATATATCTACATCATTACCATTCAGTGTGACTCATATATCTACATCATTACCATTCAGTGTGGCTCATATATCTACATCATTACCATTCAGTATGACTCATATCTACATCAATATCATGCAGTATGAGTCATATATCTACATCATTACCATTCGGTATGACTCATATCTACATCATTACCATTCGGTATGACTCATATATCTACATCATTACCATTCGGTATGACTCATATCTACATCATTACCATGCAGTATACCTCATATATCTACATCATTACCATTCGGTATGACTCATATCTACATCATTACCATGCAGTATGACTCATATATCTACATCATTACCATTCAGTATGACTCATATCTACATCATTACCATTCAGTATGACTCATATCTACATCATTACCATGCAGTATGACTCATATATCTACATCATTACCATTCGGGATGACTCATATCTACATCATTACCATTCCGTATGACTCATATCTACATCATTACCATGCAGTATGACTCATATATCTACATCATTACTATTCAGTATGACTTATATATCTACATCAATACCATTCATTATGCCTCTTATATCTACATCATTACCATTCAGTATGACTCATATATCTACATCATTACCATTCAGTATGACTCATATATCTACATCATTACCATTCGGTGTGACTCATATCTACATCATTACCATGCAGTATACCTCATATATCTATGGGCCTAAATCCAACACCGTTCCAAAGCTACTTTCAATAGAACCGGATAACTAGAACTCATTCACCATGGCAGAGATATATAATATTGTCCAAATGTCTATAACATTCTATATGGCTACTCTACACAACCTGTATAACATTCTATATGGCTACTCTACACAACCTGTATACAGTGGGGGAAAAAAGTATTTGATCCCCTGCTGATTTTGTACGTTTGCCCACTGACAAAGAAATTATCAGTCTATAATTTTAATGGTAGGTTTATTTGAACAGTGAGAGACAGAATCACAACAAAAAGAAAAATGCATGTCGAAAATGTTAAGTTGATTTGCATTTTAATGAGGGAAATAAGTATTTGACCCCCTCTCAATCAGAAAGATTTCTAGCTCCCAGGTGTCTTTTATACACGTAACGAGCTGAGATTAGGAGCAAACTCTTAAAGGGAGTGCTCCTAACCGCAGCTTGTTACCTGTAAAAAAGACACCTGTCCACAGAAGCAATCAATCAATCAGATTCCAAACTCTCCACCATGGCCAAGACCAAAGAACTCTCCAAGGATGTCAGGGACAAGATTGTCGACCTACACAAGGCTGGAATGGGCTACAAGACCATCACCAAGCAGCTTGGTGAGAAGGTGACAACATTTAATGCGATTATTCGCAAATGGAAGAAAGACAAAAGAACTGTCAATATCCCTCGGCCTGGGGCTCCATGCAAGATCTCACCTCGTGGAGTTGCAATGATCATGAGAACGGTGAGGAATCAGCCCAGAACTACACGGGAGGATCTTGTCAATGATCTCAAGGCAGCTGGGACCATAGTCACCAAGAAAACAATTGGTAACACACTACGCCGTGAAGGACTGAAATCCTGCAGCATCCGCAAGGTCCCCCTGCTCAAGAAAGCACATATACATGCCCGTCTGAAGTTTGCCAATGAACATCTAAATGATTCAGAGGACAACTGGGTGAAAGTGTTGTGGTCAGATGAGACCAAAATGGAGCTCTTTGGCATCAACTCAACTCGCCGTGTTTGGAGGAGGAGGAATGCTGCCTATGACCCCAAGAACACAATCCCCACCGTCAAACATGGAGGTGGAAACATTATGCTTTGGGGGTGTTTTTCTGCTAAGGGGACAGGACAACTTCACCGCATCAAAGGGACGATGGACGGGGCCATGTACCGTCAAATCTTGGGTGAGAACCTCCTTCCCTCAGCCAGGGCATTGAAAATGGGTCGTGGATGAGTATTCCAGCATGACAATGACCCAAAACACACAGCCAAGGCAACAAAGGAGTGGCTCAAGAAGAAGCACATTAAGGTCCTGGAGTGGCCTAGCCAGTGTCCAGACCTTAATCCCATAGAAAATCTGTGGAGGGAGCTGAAGGTTCGAGTTGCCAAACGTTAGCCTCGAAACCTTAATGACTTGGAGAAGATCTGCAAAGAGGAGTGGGACAAAATCCCTCCTGAGATGTGTGCAAACCTGGTGGCCAACTACAAGAAATGTCTGACCTCTGTGATTGCCAACAAGGGTTTTGCCACCAAGTACTAAGTCATGTTTTGCAGAGGGGTCAAATACTTATTTCCTTCATTAAAATGCAAATCATTTTATAACATTTTTGACATGCGTTTTTCTGGATTTTTTTGTTGTTATTCTGTCTCTCACTGTTCAAATAAACCTACCATTAAAATTATAGACTGATCATTTCTTTGTCAGTGGGCAAATGTACAAAATCAGCAGGGGATCAAATACTTTTTTCCCCTCACTGTATCTATAACATTCTATATGGCTACTCTACACAACCTGTATACCATTCTATATGGCTACTCTACACAACCTGTATATAATTCTATATGGCTACTCTACACATTCTGTATAACATTCTATATGGCTACTCTACACAACCTGTATATAATTCTATATGGCTACTCTACACAACCTGTATAACATTCTATATGGCTACTCTACACAACCTGTATAACATTCTATATGGTTACTCTACACAACCTGTATATCTATAACATTCTATATGGCTACTCTACACAACATGTATAACATTCTATATGGCTACTCTACACAACCTGTATAACATTCTATATGGCTACTCTACACAACCTGTATAACATTCTATATGGCTACTCTACACAACCTGTATAACATTCTATATGGCTACTCTACACAACCTGTATAACATTCTATATGGCTACTCTACACAACCTGTATAACATTCTATATGGCTACTCTACACAACCTGTATAACATTCTATATGGCTACTCTACACAACCTGTATAACATTCTATATGGCTACTCTACACATTCTGTATAACATTCTATATGGCTACTCTACACAACCTGTATAACATTCTATATGGTTACTCTACACAACCTGTATATCTATAACATTCTATATGGCTACTCTACACAACCTGTATAACATTCTATATGGCTACTCTACACATCCTGTATAACATTCTACATGGCTACTCTACACAACCTGTATATCTATAACATTCTATATGGCTACTCTACACAACCTGCATGACATTCTATATGGCTACTCTACACAACCTGTATAACATTCTATATGGCTACTCTACACAACCTGTATAACATTCTATATGGCTACTCTACACAACCTGTATAACATTCTATATGGCTACCCTACACATCCTGTATAACATTCTATATGGCTACTCTACACAACCTGTATATAATTCTATATGGCTACCCTACACAACCTGTATAACATTCTATATGGCTACTCTACACAACCTGTATATCTATAACATTCTATATGGCTACTCTACACATCCTGTATAACATTCTACATGGCTACTCTACACAACCTGTATATCTATAACATTCTATATGGCTACTCTACACAACCTGCATGACATTCTATATGGCTACTCTACACAACCTGTATAACATTCTATATGGCTACTCTACACAACCTGTATAACATTCTATATGGCTACTCTACACAACCTGTATAACATTCTATATGGCTACCCTACACATCCTGTATAACATTCTATATGGCTACTCTACACAACCTGTATAACATTCTATATGGCTACTCTACACAACCTGTATAACATTCTATATGGCTACTCTACACAACCTGTATATCTATAACATTCTATATGGCTACTCTACACAACCTGTATATCTATAACATTCTATATGGCTACTCTACACAACCTGTATAACATTCTATATGGCTACTCTACACAACCTGTATATCTATAACATTCTATATGGCTACTCTACACAACCTGTATAACATTCTATATGGCTACTCTACACAACCTGTATAACATTCTATATGGCTACTCTACACAACCTGTATAACATTCTATATGGCTACCCTACACATCCTGTATAACATTCTATATGGCTACTCTACACAACCTGTATATAATTCTATATGGCTACTCTACACAACCTGTATAACATTCTATATGGCTACTCTACACAACCTGTATAACATTCTATATGGCTACTCTACACAACCTGTATATCTATAACATTCTATATGGCTACTCTACACAACCTGTATATCTATAACATTCTATATGGCTACTCTACACAACCTGTATAACATTCTATATGGCTACTCTACACAACCTGTATAACATTCTATATGGCTACTCTACACATCCTGTATAACATTCTATATGGCTACTCTACACAACCTGTAAAACATTCTATATGGCTACTCTACACAACCTGTATAACATTCTATATGGCTACTCTACACAACCTGTATAACATTCTATATGGTTACTCTACACAACCTGTATAACATTCTATATGGCTACTCTACACAACCTGTATAACATTCTATATGGCTACTCTACACAACCTGTATAACATTCTATATGGCTACACTACACAACCTGTATAACATTCTATATGGCTACTCTACACATCCTGTATAACATTCTATATGGCTACTCTACACATCCTGTATAACATTCTATATGGCTACTCTACACAACCTGTATAACATTCTATATGGCTACTCTACACAACCTGTATAACATTCTATATGGTTACTCTACACAACCTGTATATCTATAACATTCTATATGGCTACTCTACACAACCTGTATAACATTCTATATGGCTACTCTACACAACCTGTATAACATTCTATATGGCTACTCTACACAACCTGTATAACATTCTATATGGCTACTCTACACAACCTGTATAACATTCTATATGGCTACTCTACACAACCTGTATAACATTCTATATGGCTACTCTACACAACCTGTATAACATTCTATATGGCTACTCTACACAACCTGTATAACATTCTATATGGCTACTCTACACATCCTGTATAACATTCTATATGGCTACTCTACACAACCTGTATAACATTCTATATGGCTACTCTACACAACCTGTATAACATTCTATATGGCTACTCTACACAACCTGTATAACATTCTATATGGCTACTCTACACATTCTGTATAACATTCTATATGGCTACTCTACACAACCTGTATAACATTCTATATGGTTACTCTACACAACCTGTATATCTATAACATTCTATATGGCTACTCTACACAACCTGTATAACATTCTATATGGCTACTCTACACAACCTGTATATCTATAACATTCTATATGGCTACTCTACACAACCTGCATAACATTCTATATGGCTACTCTACACATCCTGTATAACATTCTATATGGCTACTCTACACAACCTGCATAACATTCTATATGGCTACTCTACACATCCTGTATAACATTCTATATGGCTACTCTACACAACCTGTAGAACATTCTATATGGCTACTCTACACAACCTGTATAACATTCTATATGGCTACTCTACACAACCTGTATAACATTCTATATGGCTACTCTACACAACCTGTATAACATTCTATATGGCTACTCTACACAACCTGTATAACATTCTATATGGCTACTCTACACAACCTGTATAACATTCTATATGGCTACTCTACACAACCTGTATAACATTCTATATGGCTACTCTACACAACCTGTATAACATTCTATATGGCTACTCTACACAACCTGTATAACATTCTATATGGCTACTCTACACATCCTGTATAACATTCTATATGGCTACTCTACACAACCTGTATAACATTCTATATGGCTACTCTACACAACCTGTATAACATTCTATATGGCTACTCTACACAACCTGTATAACATTCTATATGGCTACTCTACACAACCTGTATAACATTCTATATGGCTACTCTACACAACCTGTATAACATTCTATATGGCTACTCTACACATCCTGTATAACATTCTATATGGCTACTCTACACATCCTGTATAACATTCTATATGGCTACTCTACACAACCTGTATAACATTCTATATGGCTACCCTACACATCCTGTATAACATTCTATATGGCTACTCTACACAACCTGTATATCTATAACATTCTATATGGCTACTCTACACAACCTGTATAACATTCTATATGGCTACTCTACACAACCTGTATAACATTCTATATGTCTACTCTACACATCCTGTATAACATTCTATATGGCTACTCTACACAACCTGTATAACATTCTATATGGCTACTCTACACAACCTGTAAAACATTCTATATGGCTACTCTACACATCCTGTATAACATTCTATATGGTTACTCTACACATCCTGTATAACATTCTATATGGCTACTCTACACAACCTGTATATCTATAACATTCTATATGGCTACTCTACACAACCTGTATAACATTCTATATGGCTACTCTACACAACCTGTATAACATTCTATATGTCTACTCTACACAACCTGTATAACATTCTATATGGCTACTCTATACAACCTGTATAACATTCTATATGGCTACTCTACACAACCTGTATAACATTCTATATGGCTACTCTACACAACCTGTATATCTATAACATTCTATATGGCTACTCTACACAACCTGTATAACATTCTATATGGCTACTCTACACAACCTGTATAACATTCTATATGTCTACTCTACACAACCTGTATAACATTCTATATGGCTACTCTATACAACCTGTATAACATTCTATATGGCTACTCTACACAACCTGTATAACATTCTATATGGCTACTCTACACATCCTGTATAACATTCTATATGGTTACTCTACACATCCTGTATAACATTCTATATGGCTACTCTACACAACCTGTATAACATTCTATATGGCTACTCTACACAACCTGTATAACATTCTATATGGCTACTCTACACAACCTGTATAACATTCTATATGGCTACTCTACACAACCTGTATAACATTCTATATGGCTACTCTATACAACCTGTATAACATTCTATATGGCTACTCTATACAACCTGTATAACATTCTATATGGCTACTCTACACAACCTGTATAACATTCTATATGGCTACTCTACACAACCTGTATAACATTCTATATGGCTACTCTATACAACCTGTATAACATTCTATATGGCTACTCTACACAACCTGTATAACATTCTATATGGCTACTCTATACAACCTGTATAACATTCTATATGGTTACTCTACACAACCTGTATATCTATAACATTCTATATGGCTACTCTACACAACCTGTATAACATTCTATATGGCTACTCTACACATCCTGTATAACATTCTATATGGCTACTCTACACAACCTGTATAACATTCTATATGGCTACTCTACACAACCTGTATATTTATGACGTTCAACATTCAACCATTAGACGGTTACCAACTATGTAGACTTTTCCTCATTCCATTCCATTCACATCCAAATATATCCATTGATTTCCTATGCCAGTCACACAGTCACTGCCAACATCATGGCCATCCTGTCAATGACATTAGACACTTCCATATCCATAGGGCTATCACTTAGTATTCCACTCAGAAGTCATCATCATGACCACTGCACTTCCATATGCACTCAAAATACCAGTCAGCGCACGGCTAAAATGGCACCCTATTCCCAACGTAGTGCACTACTATTGACTACTTTAGGGTGCCATTTGTGACACATACCATAGACATGCAATATGCCGGTCAGGCTCGTCATCGTCATCATTCCCAACATATAACACTCTGATCCAATTTGGTCTGAGTCCCGTAACGGACGAGGCGGGCGGCCGCATTACACAGCCATGCCGGAATTCATTACACGTCAAGTGAAACATCCAATTTAGACACTTGAAGGCCACCGTGAATGCATTAATATGGTGTCAATTTCTAATGAATCTCCTCTCTCTCTCTCCCTCTCTCCCTCTCTCTCTCCATCTCTCCCCTCTGTCTCCCTCTTCATCTCTCCCCTCTGTCTCCCTCTTCATCTCTCCCCTCTGTCTCCCTCTTCATCTCTCCCCTCTGTCTCCCTCTTCATCTCTCCCCTCTGTCTCCCTCTTCATCTCTCCCCTCTGTCTCTCTCTTCATCTCTCCCCTCTGTCTCCCTCTTCATCTCTCCCCTCTGTCGCCCTCTTCATCTCTCCCCTCTGTCTCCCTCTTCATCTCTCCCCTCTGTCTCTCTCTTCATCTCTCCCCTCTGTCTCCCTCTTCATGTCTCCACTCTCTCTACCTCTTCATCTCTCCCTACTCTCTCCCCTCAATGTTATTCTCTTCTCCTACTACCCCCCCCCCCCATGTGTCTCCCCCCTCCCTCTTTCCCTCCCTCCTTCCAGTTCTGCGTTCCAAGAAGCGGACATCGTGAGTTCTAAAGACAGCGGTCACGGGGACAGCGAGCAGGGAGACAGTGATCACGACGCCACCAACCGGGGTCATGCCGGTGAGTCCTGCCATAATTACCCCGGCTAAAGATCTCCGTAATGGGGGAGGATAATGCCCGAGTCTCAGTGCTTCGGTGGCCATGCAGAACGGCGATTTTTAATTTGCTTCATTTGGGCGCAGCAGCGGGGTCTGCCGGTCGCTGGTGGGAAAGTCTGAATATAAATCAGAGAGAAGGTGTTGATTATGTTTCACACCGGATGTTACCGGGCGGATGAGAGGAAGCTACTGTGGATTATTTACCCCCCCTCTCTCTCTCTCTCTCTCTCTCTCTCTCTCTGTGTATTTTCTCCCCTTTCTCTGGCCCTGTCCCACCGTGGCCGGTGGTGCTGAAAGAACAGCACATTGAAAGGGGAGTGTTGTAGATAATATTGGTGTGTTTTTTTGCAAATCAACGACGCAGCAGGTGAATGAATTAAATCATTATTCTGCATCATCTTAATCAGATGTCTGTTGTGTTGTTTGTTGTGTTGTGTTGTTTGTTGTGTTGTTTGTTGTGTTGTTTGTTGTGTTGTGTTGTTTGTTGTGTTGTTTGTTGTGTTGTTTGTTGTGTTTGTTGTGTTGTTTGTTGTGTTGTTTGTTGTGTTGTTTGTTGTGTTGTTTGTTGTGTTTGTTGTGTTGTTTGTTGTGTTGTTTGTTGTGTTGTTTGTTGTGTTGTGTTGTTGTGTTGTTTGTTGTGTTGTTTGTTGTGTTGTTTGTTGTGTTTGTTGTGTTGTTTGTTGTGTTGTTTGTTGTGTTGTTTGTTGTGTTTGTTGTGTTGTTTGTTGTGTTGTTTGTTGTGTTTTTTGTTGTGTTGTGTTGTTGTGTTGTTTGTTGTGTTGTTTGTTGTGTTGTTTGTTGTGTTGTTTGTTGTGTTGTTTGTTGTGTTTGTTGTGTTGTTTGTTGTGTTGTTTGTTGTGTTGTTTGTTGTGTTGTGTTGTTTGTTGTGTTGTTTGTTGTGTTGTTGTGTTGTTTGTTGTGTTGTTTGTTGTGTTGTTTGTTGTGTTGTGTTGTTTGTTGTGTTGTTTGTTGTGTTGTTTGTTGTGTTGTTTGTGGTGTTGTTTGTTGTGTTTGTTGTGTTGTTTGTTGTGTTTGTTGTGTTGTTTGTTGTGGTGTTTGTTGTGTTGTTTGGGTGGCAACGTGGCGAGAGCAAAGGCCTTTGTTTCTAGTAAGTTGATATGATGACAGGATTGGCTTGGTACGGTCTTCATGATGGCAATGGCCCAACCGCAGAACGATTGGATAACTACAGGGCATCATTTCTACACACACACACACACACACACACACACACACACACACACACACACACACACACACACACACACACACACACACACACACACACACACACACACACACACACACACACACAGGGCCAAGTTACAGGCAGATTGTGTCCAGATTGTGTCCAGTTGTCCATGGTTTATATAGGCCGATATTCTGTTTTATTTCTGTTCTGGACATGTATTTGATTTCCACCTGTTTATTGATTAAAGTGGAGCCAGGCAATGCCAGGACAGTATCACAATCCAATTTGGAATTGATTTGACCTTTACTTGACCTTTACTTTAACGTTACCGTAACACAAACGTCTAGACAATCTGGCTGCCAAATATCATGTCAATGTGGCGTTGGAATACAAAATGGAATATGGTTCGTGCCGTGCGTAGGTTATCAGATGGCTTGGACGGTCCTCAGTATGTGTGTGTGTGTGTGGCTGAACATTTGTTCCTCAGTTCTATTTTAGATGGTAACAGCTTAGTTCTCAATAGGAGGGCTTCGACACCCTTATTTTTTGAAAGGAGAGGCACTTGTTTTTCACAAGCTCTTGTAGTAGCAGGTGTTTGTGTGTCTCTCTGTGTGTGTGTGTCTGTGTGTGTGTGTGTATGTGTCTGTGTGTGTGTGTGTATGTGTCTGTGTGTGTGTGTGTATGTGTCTGTGTGTGTATGTGTGTGTCTGTGTGTGTGTGTGTGTGTGTGTGTGTATGTGTGTGTGTGTGTGTGTGTGTCTGTCTGTGTGTGTCTGTGTGTGTCTGTGTCTGTCTGTGTCTGTGTCTGTGTCTGTCTGTCTGTCTGTCTGTCTGTCTGTCTGTCTGTCTGTCTGTCTGTCTGTCTGTCTGTCTGTCTGTCTGTCTGTCTGTCTGTCTGTCTGTCTGTCTGTCTGTCTGTCTGTCTGTGTGTGTGTGTGTGTGTGTGTGTGTGATGCAGAAAAGGTGGTAATTGTAGTGAAAGAGAGTACCACAGGGAGGTTTAAAGGATGTTATATTTAGAGAGAGTGAAAGAGAGAGAGAGATAATTATCTTTATTTAAATATTTGCACATCATTGCAACACTGTATATATACATATAATGACATTTGAAATGTCTTTATTCTTTTGGAACTTTTATAAGTCTGATGTTTACTGTACATTTTTATTGTTTAGTATCTACTTCACTTGCTTTGGAAATGTAAACATGTTTCCCATGCCAATAAAGCCCCTTGAATTGAAAGAGAGAGAGCGTGAGAGAGGAGAGCGCCAGAGAGTGAGCGAGAGAGCGAGGGAGAAATTAAATAAAGGTACAATTTAAAAAAATAAATAAAGAAGAAGTAGTAGGAAAATGTTGGCAAGCTTCCAGACTACTGTAGGCGTGTAAGTGGTCTCTGATTCCTGGTTGGTTGTGTGTGATATTAGTGCCTCTACCTTGCTCTCAGGTGGGATGTGTTTATATCAAGTATTTTCAGAGCGTGGGTGTATGTGGGTGTATGTGGGTCTATGTGGGTCTATGTGGGTGTATGTGGGTCTATGTGGGTGCATGTGGGTGTATGTGGGTCTATGTGGGTGCATGTGTGCTGCTGTGTGTGTTTGTGCATGCTCGTGCATGTGTGTGTGTCTCTCTGTGTGTGTGTGTGTGTGTGTGTCCGTAAGCAAGTCTCATCTTTCATTCTGTCTCTTGAACACACTAGCTCTCTGTAACACTCCACTGATCACTAATTCATTTCCGGAGGAACCTTTGCATAGCAATTATCAAACGAAGGTTAGGCCTGTAGCACCTCCACCTATAACGCTGCAGTCAAGCTGCCATCCTGGGGACACAACACCTTCCACACACCTATGGACATATATGCAACGGTCGCCATTTTGGATCAGAATACACTACAGTACCATCACTTAATGTGGTAAAACATTGTATTCATCTGATTCTACAACCCCTAACTAAACCTACCCATTTTAAAACAATTATGTTGACTCTTTTAAAATTCAAGTGGCACTATGTAACGATCGTCGTCGGGTGATGAGGAAGCGGACCAAAACGCAGCTGGGAGCGAACACATGTTTATTCTTTACCCTGAAATAAACACGTACACAAAACCAAGACAAGGCCGATACGTTAACTGCTCAAAAACAAAGAGACAACACCCCACAAACAGCGTGGGGGAAAGAGGAACTTAAATGTGATCCCAATCAGAGACAACTAGCGACAGCTGTCTCTGATTGGGAATCGACAGAACCCAACATAGAAATAAACCCCATAGAGCTAACACAAGGCTATAACGCTAACATAGAAAACAAACCAAGGAAAAATACCCAACATGACACACCCTGACCCAAAATACCCGAGTTCACCTGGTCAGGGCGTGACACACTATTAGTTGGAATAGCTTCCATTGACTATACTTCTAGCTAATATCCTGTTTTATAAATACTTATTTTGACTTTGAGTTGGAATACCACCATGCATCAACTGATAACCCCGAACCTCACTCCAAGCAAACCTATTCTAAAGTCATGATTTGAATTAGGTGAATGTTTTTCTCATTAGCTGGGACGTTGTCCCCCTAATCAGAGCTGACAGGGTAGATCATGAGGAAAACAAGAAGGGGGCCGTTGAGATGGACAGAATGAAGGAAAAAGAGAGAGGGAGATGGAGAGAATGAAGGATAAGAAAGAGAGAGATGGAGAGACAGATTAAATATTAATAGGAGACGGAGGAGAAAGAGAGGAGAGGACCTGAGAGACGAGCTATGAGGTAGCTGGTCCCAAACAGCTCCCTATTCCCTATATAGTGCACTACGTTTGACCGGAGGCCATAAGGTTACCCATTTGGCTCTGGTCAAAAGTAGTGCCCTATATAGGGAATAAGGGAGGTGTTTGGGATGCGTCCCAGGGATTTTTTTAACAATCATTATCTTGACGTTTGTGTTGTCGTGAACAACAGGCGTGACAAATGACTGAATGAAATATCCACAGCGACTGCATTAGATTGGTGATTACGAATTAGTGATGCCTGCCGAGTTGACTTAAGTGTGTGTATGTATGTGTG